>NC_143583.1:122967771-123057949 GCF_048544385.1 Mastigoproctus giganteus | reverse complement strand
TAGAATTTTTTGCAAATGATACTGAAATTATTGCTTGCTTTGTCGGTTCTAGTAATAACAAATTTGTTTTGTATTTCTTTGATTTTATTGTTGATAATTTTTAAATTTAAGTGACTGTTTTTTATATGATGTTTTTGCTTTGTTATGTTTTCCTTGAAATGGTCTAGTATGTTTTCAGTATTGGCGTTTATCCAACATTGGAATGATTCTATGGGTTCATTGTTTTTGTATGCGCTTTGAATGCAAATTGTAACAGATCTGTGTATATTGATTTTTTAATATTTTCCAACCTAATTGGGGTGTTGGGTCTGAATTTTGTACCCTTTTTCATTGTTTCTCTTAGTGTTTTGCCTTCGATAATATTGAGGTCTCCTGTTACTATATGATTGTAATGTGTATTAATGAATTTTTTATATCTACTTTCCTGGCAGTGACAAGGTTGTTCTCCTTCATTCATATTATTAATGGTGTTTTTGTAATTGCAGATGGTTAGTCCAATTGGCTTGGTGTATCTGTATCTAATATTTATTTGTGTGTTTTTGATGGGTAGGTAACATTTGTTATTATCTATGATATTACTTATATTAACTGTGTCGTATAAACGGTTTTGGTATTTGATTATGCAGTACTCTTTTTTAGTGCTTTCGTTGAAATTTATGCCTATTCTGAATTTAAATATATCTTCAAGTATATTGTTGAGGTGTATATTCTGTGTCTTTTTCTTTTGGTATATTTTGTTAAGTGCTTTAAGTTTGCTTATTTTAATAGAGAAAAGTATGTTGTGTATATTTTTGATGTTTATGGGGTTTGTATCCCATTCTGTTAATAGTTTTTCGAAGTCATTTATATTTATTGGTATTTTGTTGTTGTTTTTGTTGTATACCTGTAATTTTCCGTTTTTAATCCCGTTATATTGCCAGTTTTTGCTGATCTGGAAGATTTTGTAAGTACATGTTTCTGGGCTGGTGAATGCGAAGTTCCTTCCATTGAACCGATTGTTTAATCCATAGGGATATAGGGATTTGTATAAAAGAATGAACATATCTTCCATGATTTCTCTTTGTGTGTTGTTATCGATAATGGTTAGAATGGCAATGGATACGTTGGCGAAGTCATGCATTTTGAAATGTCTGTATTCGATTTCGTTATTGTATTTGTCTGACCTGTTTTGAGCGTCTGTTGCAGTGTTTTCATCATATCTGTTTATTTGTGATCTGTGAAGGTTCATACGAAGGTGGAGCTCTGTACTTGTTTGACCGATGTATTGTATCACACATATCTCGCATGTAATTGCACCCCGGGACCGTATATGACCACACGGGATCCGTCTCTTCATAGCAATGGTCGCTTAGCATACAATGCTGTCACACCACATGGGAGTAAAGAAGCATATAACCATAAACGTCTAAACAATGAAAATATCGGGCTACACATGAAACAACTCAATTTCAAAAAATGCAACAGCAAACTCTGTAAAACCTGTCCCTACATGCACAGACACCATCTAAATTCTGAAGAAGCACCAACATTCTGTCACACCAAAAATGTAATCTACCTAATTACATGCGAGATATGTGGGATACAATACATCGGTCAAACAAGTACAGAGCTCCACCTTCGTATGAACCTTCACAGATCACAAATAAACAGATATGATGAAAACACTGCAACAGACGCTCAAAACAGGTCAGACAAATACAATAACGAAATCGAATACAGACATTTCAAAATGCATGACTTCGCCAACGTATCCATTGCCATTCTAACCATTATCGATAACAACACACAAAGAGAAATCATGGAAGATATGTTCATTCTTTTATACAAATCCCTATATCCCTATGGATTAAACAATCGGTTCAATGGAAGGAACTTCGCATTCACCAGCCCAGAAACATGTACTTACAAAATCTTCCAGATCAGCAAAAACTGGCAATATAACGGGATTAAAAACGGAAAATTACAGGTATACAACAAAAACAACAACAAAATACCAATAAATATAAATGACTTCGAAAAACTATTAACAGAATGGGATACAAACCCCATAAACATCAAAAATATACACAACATACTTTTCTCTATTAAAATAAGCAAACTTAAAGCACTTAACAAAATATACCAAAAGAAAAAGACACAGAATATACACCTCAACAATATACTTGAAGATATATTTAAATTCAGAATAGGCATAAATTTCAACGAAAGCACTAAAAAAGAGTACTGCATAATCAAATACCAAAACCGTTTATACGACACAGTTAATATAAGTAATATCATAGATAATAACAAATGTTACCTACCCATCAAAAACACACAAATAAATATTAGATACAGATACACCAAGCCAATTGGACTAACCATCTGCAATTACAAAAACACCATTAATAATATGAATGAAGGAGAACAACCTTGTCACTGCCAGGAAAGTAGATATAAAAAATTCATTAATACACATTACAATCATATAGTAACAGGAGACCTCAATATTATCGAAGGCAAAACACTAAGAGAAACAATGAAAAAGGGTACAAAATTCAGACCCAACACCCCAATTAGGTTGGAAAATATTAAAAAATCAATATACACAGATCTGTTACAATTTGCATTCAAAGCCGCATACAAAAACAATGAACCCATAGAATCATTCCAATGTTGGATAAACGCCAATACTGAAAACATACTAGACCATTTCAAGGAAAACATAACAAAGCAAAAACATCATATAAAAAACAATCACTTAAATTTAAAAATTATCAACAATAAAATCAAAGAAATACAAAACAAATTTGTTATTACTAGAACCGACAAAGCAAGCAATAATTTCAGTATCATTTGCAAAAAATTCTACATAGAAGCCATCAAAGAGGAATTGCATGACAATGAAACATACAAGTACATAGACTCCAATCCAAACAGCATCAGCAAAAAAGTATTGGCCATGCATAAAAAGCTTAAAATTAAAATAGACAGAATGCAATACCCCTACATATATTGGATTCCAAAATATCACAAGATTCCTACGGGAAAAAGATTCATTACTTCAGGTAAAAACAGCTATATCAAATATACCAGTAAAATCATGGAAGACAAGTTAAAAAACATCAACAAAGAAATTAAAAACACCAGAATTATCAACAACAACAAAGAATATTTGGATTATTTAAAAAAACAAAACAATAATATTAAATGTATAAACACATACGACTTTAAAAACCTCTTTACAAGCATATCGCATGACAACCTAATAGAAGTACTACAGATATATTACCAAAAATATCACAACATACTACAATGCAAAAAACAATACTGGAATGACCTTACAAAAATCAGCGTCAAAGGAAACTACATTCTAATGGGAGGCAAAGTGTATTTACAAAGCAGGGGTATAGCTATGGGATCCAGCAGTTCTTGTGCCATGGCTAACCTCTACTTACACCATTATGAAAGTAACATTACGGACAGTTTAAAATTCTACAGATACATTGATGACGTAATAGTATTCAACCATGACAACTTTATAAATATTGCAAAGAATTATTACCCAGCAGACCTTAAAATAGAATGTACAAATCCGGATAACAACTTAAAAGCTGTCTACTTAGACAGCGAAATTACCATCCACCCAGACAAAATATATACACATCACCATGATAAAAGAGATCATTTTAATTTCGAAACAATAAAACTCACACACTGGGAAAGTAACATAGCAAAGCATATACATGGTAATACCATAAGAAATCAGACAAACAGACTATTACAAATATGCAACAATATAAATAGTGGAAATATAGCCATTAAAAAACTCATTATAACGCTGGATAGAAACAAAATTCCCAAACAATACAGTAGATATCACGTAAGAACTGCCATATACGCAAATATTAGAAAACACCATCCCAATGTAGACCCATATACTTTTATCAAAAGCCAACTAAAAATATAATAGTAATTACTCAGAAGAGTATCCCCTTATTTACTAGGTTTATTGCACTCAGGCGAGGCTCGTCGCCTGACTGCACTACAACCTATTGCCAAAATTAAACCCCCCCCCCTCTCCCATAGTAAGAGGCTGTATATATGTATATAGTTTTGCCTCTGGACAAACAAGTGCTGTTACGCCTTGGAAAAGCGGTACCGGCACTGTCCGAGTGAGACATAAAATAAATGTAAAAATATTGTAAATACACAACTAAATAAATTCATTTAACCTGCCACAAAACCACCATAATAGACCTTGGCCTGAAGTTCGGGGACTTCCGCCAAAACACCATCGGAACACAGGGAAACGCTAAAGCGACAAAGCCATAAAAATAGCCATCTATAAAACAAGTTAAGGGTGCGAAACATTCCTTTTTCGACTCGACGACCTCCAGGGAAACTTTCCTGATTCGACACTACGACCTCCACTTATACACATCAAGTAAGTAAAGTTATTGTAATTTTTTAAAAAACTCACCCGTTGGGCTTTGTGTATTCTATCACAGTTGCTGTAGAAATTATGGGATATTAATTCGGTTCATAATAAATTTATAATAAATAATACCTATTTAACTAATAGCAATGGGAAAGGGACAAAAATGGGAATTTAAAAGAAACTTAGAATTCAGTATCGGACAAAATAGCAAAGCTGTGATAGATACAAACAGAAACGGGTAAGTAAGTAATGCATTACATCGAATGGACCGTCAATCCGCTCAAAGCCCCCGATGAAGTAGGGGATTGACGACCATGTGATGTAATACAAATATGTATAAAGATGTAATACAATAAATGTATAAAAATGTTTAATATTTTATCATTTTGTCATAAAGTAGTATTGCTACAGTTTTTCATCTATAATTAATATGACAATTTCTTTAGCAATACGTAACAAGTTGAAAAATAATAAATGAATAGGCCCTGGGCATTTAAGATAACCGAGTTTAGGCTAGCTTAAAGACCAGTAATGTATTAACCATAATACCTATGAGTAGAAAACACCCGTAATTAAGAAAATAAACACAATAAACCACAATAGAAAGATAAAATAATATATATATATATATATATATATATATATATATATATATTTTTTTTTTTTTTTTTTTTTTATGTAAACCCCAAACACGAGAGGTATTAAAACCTATAGTACTTAGTACCGTGCTTGGGTTGGAGGTTGAGAAGACGAAAGAAGATATTTGTTGACAATGGACTTGAACTTCCGTAGACTGCAATTTTCAGGAAATACGTATGAAGGAAGTTTGTTCCAGAAAACAGCAGTTCAATGAATAAACGAGGAAGATGAAAAGTTAGTTCTGTGAGTTTGAAGTTGGACAGTAAATGGATATTGGCTGGCAGCAGCACGTGTTTGGACTGTTTTGAAAAAGAGAGCGGGAATTATAGAAGCCAATTCAGAAGAACAGTACCCATGGAAGTATCTGTAGAAGAGGCATGCAGCAGAAAGAGTACGTCTATGAGACAGCGCCCATGGAGAGACTCTGTTAGAGATGAATCATTAATTAACCTAACTGCCCTCTTCTGAATGGAATCAAGAAGCTTGAGAGAGGTTTTGGGGCACCACCCCAGATGTGGGAACAATATTCCATGGCAGGGCGGGTTTGCGATTTATACAGAGTAAGCAGCTATTTGGAAGAAAAGTAACGCCGAGAGCGAAAAAGAAAACCAAGTTTTTTAGATGCAGAGGGAGCAATATTTGTAATGTGCTTGTGCCAAGAGAGATTAGAAGTCAGGGTAATCCCCAAAAGAGATATATCATTTTGCGTAGAAATCGGAAAGTCACTAAAGATAAGCATAGAAGCAGAAGAATCCTTTTTGCGGGATATAAGACAAGACTGAGTTTTAGAAAAGTTGAAATCAACAAAGTTGTCTTTGCCCCACTGGAGAATTACCCGAAGATCGGCATTTAAGGAACTGGTAGCAGATTTCAGAGAAGTTGAAGCTGATTGAGCAGGACAAAGTTTCTTAAAATGGAAAGTGGAATGCAATGTGCTATCATCAGCAAAACTATGGATAGGATTTCCAGTCAATAGAAGAAGGTTATTAATATACAAGAGGAAAAGAGTGTAGGAAAGAACTGAACCTTGGGGGACACCGGCATTAGTGGAGAAGTCAGAAAACAGAGAGCCATCTACCATCACCCTCAGTGAGCGATCAGAGAGAAAGCTGGATAACCAATTACATAAAACAGTTGGCAAACCATAAGATGGAAGCTTGTTTAGAAGACCTTTATGCCAAACATGATCGAAAGCCTTTGAGATGTCAAGAGCAATTACTTGTGTTTCACTGAACCTTTCCATTGAATTAGTCCATAAATGGGTAACATAAGCCAGAATATCACCAATGGATCGACACTAACAGAATCCATACTGGCGATCTTTGATCAGACGGAAGATTTCTAGGTAGTTTAAGAGTTGGCGGTTAATTGATTTCTCCTTTACTTTAGAAAGAGTAGAAGTAATTGCAATGGGACGATAATTGGATGGGAGGGATTTGTCACCCTTTTTAGGAACTGGCTGGATATGAGCAAGTTTCCAAGCAGAAAGAAAAACACCTTTCGAATAAGAAAGTGAAAAAAGGCGGTAAAGAATAGGAGTAAGTTCAGGAGCACAGGTTTTGAGAACAAGTGGAGAAATACCATCAGAAACCGGAGCTTTTTAGCATCAAGATTTGTCAAAATCCTTCTGACATCCTTTTGACGGAAGACCACATGAGGCATTGAATGGAGTGTGTTGGAAATGGTGGGAGATGTTTTACCAAGATCATTAATACATGAGTTGGAAGAAAAATGGGATGCTAGCAGGTCAGCTTTATCTTTGGCTGAAGTGACAACACAACCATCTGGTTTGGACAAAGGTGGGAGCAGAGATGGGCAAAAGTTGTGGCCAATAGGTTTGGCAAGAGAATAGAATGCTCAGCTACCATTAGGGCAAGAAGCAAGTTTTCCACTCTTAGCCTATTCAAACTCCAGTTTGGACTGATTAATAACTGCTTTACAATTGTTGCGAGCTTTAGTGTAGGCAGAAAATGAAACTGAAGAATTAGAAACAAGCTAATTACGATATGCAACCTTCTTCTCTTGAACAGCCTTAGCACATTTATTGGAAAACCAAGGTTTAGATAAAGGACGAGATTTTAAAGTGGAGTGTGGGATAAAGGATTGCATTCCTGCAAGAATAATTTCACTGACACGATCTGAGCAAACGTTGACATCAGAAGTTTTGAAACAGTAATCCAACCAAGGAAAAGAAGAAAATAAATCTCGCATGTCATCCCATTTTCCATTCTTGTAATGCCAAACAACACGAGGTTGGGAATAGCCATGAGATAAAGGTTCCATTGGAGAAGAGACAATCACCAAGTTGAGATCTGAAGTGCCTAAAGGACCTCTCACTTCGACCGTGTACTTAGAAGGGTTGGTTGTGAAAAAAAGATCAAGCTTATTGGCTGTATGATTAGGATTGTCCGGTATTCTTGTGGATAAATGAACAATCTGTGTAAGGTCATTAGTAATTGCAAAAGCCACAGCATCTCGGCCAGATGGGTCAGTGTGACTAGAAAATGGAAGCCCGCTGGAGTTGTGAACATTAAAATCACCAAGGAAAATTACCTCACTGTTAGGAAAGTTGGACTGGAGAAAGTCAAGTTGCAAAGAGAGGAAGTCAAAGAGTTCCAAGTGATTAGTGGAGTTGGGAGAACGGTAGAGACAACAGATGTATTTGACACAATGAGGTAGAGAGATTTTAAGCCAGAGAAGATCAAAGAGAGGAGATTCCAAATTGCCAAGTCTCTGACAGGGAATATCAGAATGGACATATGCACACGTACCACCTTTGAGGCGAAAGGAATCATACAGCGAATAATTTGGGCATCTGAGATGAGCAGTAGTTGAATCAACTGATAACTGAGATTCTGTCATAAAAAGTACATGGGGTTTGGCAGACGTCAAGTGGAAATGGACATCGTTAAGATTAGAATTGAGACCATGTATATTTGTGAAATGAACTAGGAAGTGTTTGGGAGGTTTAGATCTTTTCGCAGATAAGCTTGCTCTATTAGTTTGACAATTCATGGTGTATTCAATAGTAAGAAAAAGTGGGTGGGACATGCTGTATGAAGTAATGAAATTTTTGGATATGGCGTACACATGGTCAGAATACACCCAGATCCTTGACATATCGTGGCCTCGACAATGCTCCCTGCACACACACTACTCGGACTCCCTCCAGTCACTATCTGGCAGAGTAGAGGTAGCAAGATTATAGACTAGCTAATCTGAAGCCTCCTAGAGGCTTCCGGATCAGCTACCAATAGGTTCGGTCCGGTGTACTAACTAGCGGCCGGCCTGCGAACACCGTTTTAGAGCTGTATCCTTGAAATTTAAGGAAATTGGATCTTGCCACGAAGGTAATCATAACCTAAAAAGTCATCAATCATACTTCATGATGGAAGAGACAGGCCAGAACTTAGCTCTAGAGACTAAACATGGGTTCCACCACTTCAAGCCTCCAATAAGCAAAGAAAAGCAATATATATTATATCAGACAATTACATAATTACTATGATTTTAATCTAGTGTATAGTATATGAAAAAAAAAAGTTTTAAATTACTGTTATATGCATTTCAACTGCCATCCTCTATCCCACAAGTAAGTTGTTATTCATAATTTACCAATGAGTAAAAAGTAAAGGACATACAAAATAGAAAATTATATAAATTATAGACTTGTGAGTTCCAGGAAAATTAATGGAGGCACTGGTTAAAGAAGCACTGCAGGATCATCTAGACAAGACTTCAGTTATAGTGGGACACAGCATGGTTTTGTTAAGGGAAAGTCTTGCCTGACCAATTTGATTGGATACTATGATGCAGTCGCAAAAGAACTGGATGCAGGGAATAACTTTGATATTATATAATTGGATCTTAGAAAGGCTTTTGATACTGTTGCACATGGAAGACTGCTGTACAAATTGGAGCAGTGTGGCATTGGAGGCAAATTGCTGCTATGGATAAAGGAATGGTTGAGGGGGAGAAGACAGAGAGTGGTAATCAATGGACACTGCTCATCGTGGACTAATGTTATTAGTGGAGTCCCTCAGGGTTCAGTGTTGGGTCCATTGTTGTTTTCTGTATTTATAAATGATACTGATGATGGTATATCAAGCTTAATGTCCAAGTTTGCAGACGATACAAAGGTTGGCAGGGTTGTTAAGGGCACTACTGAGAGTATGGTGCTGCAGCAGGATCTGGAAAGATTGAGCAGATGGGCTGAGAGGTGGCAAATGAACTTTAACATTGACAAATGTAAAGTACTACATATGGGAAACAGTAACCCCAGAGCAACGTATCAACTCTCTCTATGGTACTACACTGACAGTGGTAGAGAATGAAAAGGACCTGGGGTAACTGTGCAGGCAGATATGAAGTTTACTGAGCAGTGCAGTTGGGCTGCAAGAGTAGATCATGGTGTCTAGTCAATGATATACAGGAATAAGGAGGTGATTATTCCCTTGTATAAGGCAATGGTCAGACCACGCCTTGAGTACTGTATACAGGTCTGGAGGCCTCATTTCAAGAAGGATGTAGAGCTGCTGGAACGAGTACAGAGAGGGGTAACAAGATTAGTGAATGGAACAAAGGGTTGCTCTTACGAAGAAAGGCTTAAGTTTTGCAAATTACAGTGTCTGGAGGCTAGGCACCGGCAAGGTGATCTGATTGAGGTGTATAAAGCGTTGAATGGTTTGAGCATGCTCAATGCTGATGGAATTTTTTTCTCTTGCTCAGAATAATTACCTGAGAGGGCATAAATTCAAATTGAGGAAAGACAGATGTAGGATAGATGTGTGGAAATTTGCCTTTAGCCAGCAGGTAGTTGGTTGGTGGAACAGGCTTCCATCCCTTGTTGTGGAAGTTGATAGCCTAAATAAATTTAAGACTCAGCTGGACTGGTATTTCGAATGAATGGAACGGTGAAATGGGAGTGGGTTTTTTTTTTTTTTTTGGCTGATGCTGCATAAGCTTGCTTTCTTGCATCATATGCCTCTACTAATGCTAAATCTAATGCTAAAGTCCTGAAACAAAATTACTATACACAGAAAAAAATTACCACATTTAAAAATGCAATTCCTAAATATGCTAATTAGCATATTTCAAAAATAAGGTGAATGCATGCTGGAAGTGAATTACAAAATATAACGAATACAAATTACTCCAAAAAGATAAACAGTAAAAATATATCAAAAGGCAAGATGTTAATATCAAAAGGCAAGATGTTAATTGCAGATTAACCAAACAAACTGTAAATGTAATAGAGAGAAAAAAATAATTATTGTGAAAATCAAGCATTAACTAGGCTACACCTGTATGACATGGACACCAATTATGTATCCAAATTGCTTACATTTTCAATCATAAAACCAATAACAATAATTATTCCAATTATTACTGCAAAAATTAAATATATAATAATGAAATTATTATCCTCTCCATACGACAGAAATATATGAAATTTAAATGTTTAGTGTTTTGTGTTAAAAGCCTTTTGGTTTTTCCTCGTCATTTTATGTGACCAATAAACTTATTTATTTATCTGCAGCATAACTGAAATTCATTCCTTCCATTCCACTTCCAGGAAACACTAAGCAAAAACCCTCCCTAATAACAGCACCTGAAAGAAATCATCTGTAAAGCGACACAATATGCGCACGGTCTATAAATATTATTCTAAAATTTAGTACAAATGATATGTTTAACCCTGCAACTTCTGTAAATTTAGTTTGTTTTGTATACTTGTCAATACATGTTAACTATTGATGGGCATAATCAAATGATTTTCTTAACTGAATGATCAATAATCAAGTATTTCAATAAATGACATAATCGATTATATGCAGATCAGTTGATTATGAAATGTACAATAATTGAGTAATCAATTATGGCACTCCTGAATGCACCGTTCCCACTCGGGCAATAGTCTCTCTTTCATATTTGCATATAATCGATTACAATACAGTGAAACTTCCCTTTAAAGGACAGCCATGGGAAACGAAAATGTGTCCGTTAGAGAGAAGTGTCCGCTAACAAGAAGTCTGAGGGAGAAAAAAAAAAAAAGAAAGAAAGAAAAATCGTTAAACGTTTAATGTAAAATTAAATTAAAATATATACAGATTTTGAACAATATTTTTGTAAATAATATACAATTACATACACAAGAGATAAAGAAAAATCGTTAAACGTTTAATGTAAAATTAAATTAAATTATATACAGATTTTGCACAATATTTTTGTAAATAATATACATACAATTGTGCTATGCATATTATGACTTTATCTTAAGAAAAATACATACAGTAATCACTTATTTTCTTCTGCACCTTCTTCCGGCTGATAATTTTGTTTTCAACATTTGTTTGGAGTGAAGAAACCATCGAAAGTCCTTCAGTATCTTCTTCAGTGGTGAAAAACATTTTTAAACGATTGATTTGTATGAGCGCTTCTTCTATTTTCATCGGTGGTTCATTGTAAATATGTTCTTCGACAGAATGACCTCCTTCCATTTCTTCATCCTCGTGAGGAACTTCTTGAAAAATATCAATGATAATGTCGTTGATATCTAGAGCACCATCTTCTGTAGTGAGGTTTGAGTCTATATCTTTGTAGCCAGGGTCACTTGCAGTGGAAGTATCATACATTATCAATAGATATTGAAGTTCTTGTTCTTCTTGGTGCTCCACATTGCTGTTCACAACTTCAATTTTTGCGTTTGAGAAGCCAGACTTTACAAAACAGTTCACGACAGTTTGTTTTCTAATTGCGTTTACTGAAGAGGAAATCCATTGAATCGCATCTAGAATGCTGATTTTCTTTGCAAGGTCACTCGCACATGTTACATCGTTCACGTTTGCAATGAGATGTCTTAAAACACGTTTTCTGTAGTGAAGTTTAAAATTTTTTATTATCCCTTGATCCAAGGGCTGACACTCTGCAGATATGTTTGGTGGCAGAAAAACGATTTGAATGTTGAACAATTCAATGTGCAGGTGAGATGCAGCATTATCCATGAAAAGAATAATTTTTCTGTTTTGACAAATCGTGTTTTGGTTAAAGTGACTTATCCATTCGCTCATGATATCTCGTGTCATCCACGCTTTTTTATTAGACTTCCAGTCAACATTCAAAAGATTCAACTTTATGCCCTTGAAACAAGGAGGATTTTGTAGTTTTCCTATAACAAGAGGTTATTCAAAGTCTCCCAGCATACTTGTACACAATACTACAGTCAAGCGTTCCTTAGAAATTTTTCCACCCTGGCACTTTTCGTTTTTAAGACTCATTGTTTTTCAGGAAGAGCTTTAAAAAAACAACACTGTTTCGTCACAGTTGTAAATATCCTTAGCTTCAAAATCACGACATAAATCTTCCAATTTGACGGTCCACTCTGTTACAACCCCAGTATCAACAGATCCACTTTCACCACTTACGGTTTTCCAAAAAATTTTATGCCGAGTTTTGAACTTGTCTAGCCATCCCACAGAAGCTTTGAACTCATTTACTCCCATAGATTTCGCAACCTCCAAAGACTTTTCCCTAATAATAGGCCCATTAATGGGAATTTTTTTAGCACATTCGCGACAAAACCACTCGTACATAACATTGTCAATTTGAAGTCCAACAGTTTTCGGGAATGATTTTTGAACCTGATCATTTCCGTGTTACCAAAATTGTTTGAGCAGTTCATTTTTTTTCTTTAGGATGTCGCTTACCTGCGTCTTTCCGATTTTAAATTTTGCAGCGAGATTGCGAACACTATTTTTTTGCCGATCATATGCATTAATGAGTTCGACTTTATCTTTTAAAGTTAAATGTTTACGAGAAGACATTGTGCACTTCACACGACACTGAAAACTGAAAAGACGAAAGGCCGACCAAATCCCCCCCCTCCTGCACACACCGAATTCATCTGAAGTTTTACACGTGCCTTAAAATTCTTGAAAAAGGGTTTAGAACCGCGACATAAACCTTGATAAAATTCAGAGAATCGGAAATAGAAAATAAACACACGATTGAGGCAATACGTGGAAGAAACGTTCCTAGAAAAAGGGCCGTGAGCTCGCCCGCTGTCCGTTATGGGGAGATAAAATTAAGTGCTAATCTAAACGAAACAGTGCAGATTTCCTGTCCGCATCCGTTACAGAGAATGTCCGCTAGACAGAAGCTGAAAACACGTTAAAACCAATGGAGGTGAGTTGGGGAATTTGAAAATGTCCGTTGTAGAGAGATGTCCGTTAACGAGAGGTGTCCGTTAGGAGAAGTTTCACTGTATTTATCATAATCTTATTTGCATATACAGGTAGCCCTCGATTTACGTTGGGGTTAGGTTCCTGGGGGGGATAGGCGCAAATGAAACCCTTTATATAACAAAGTCAATCAAAAATCACACAGTTAGGTCCCGGGCACCAAATATTTTACCTACCACTTTGCATCAATTGTTTTATTTTATTAGCATTCTTCATAGTTGTAGGGTGGCTTTCACCACATTAGGGTGGCTTTCACCAGATTCCATCCTTCGAATATTGCACTAGGATTCAATTAACTTCTTTTACCATACATGGCGTTTCTTTATTCTATTAAATTAAAAACTTTATAACATGACTGGCAAAAACTGCACACAACTATCACCATTATTATTTAATTTATTAATAGCATAATTAATAAAAAATGCTAGCGTAATAAATTTCCAACACGTGTAAATAGCGTAAACAACAACCAACCGAATGGTTCACTGCATGAACCTTTACTACCCGCATCCACGAGTAGTTACTTTGAGGGTGGGAATCTTTCTCATTTCTGATATGGATGTGCTAATTGCTGATTGCCTCAGATTGTCCTAAATCACGTGAACAGTGGATAGCACAGTATGATGCTGATAAATTTTGTCTAATGATTTTAAACTTTCAATTTACAAAAAATTTGCAAAAATAAATAAATAAAAATGGCATTGTGGTTAGTGATCGGTGCTATTGCGAATTGGCACAAATCGGACCAGCACAAAACGAGGGCTACCTGTAATTGATTATGAAAATGCCATAATCAATTATGCCCATCACTAATGTTAACTGGCATTTAACTGGACTCTTTAATTAACTACTACTAAATATATTATTAATGATATATATAAAACATCTCTCGTTGTTGTATTGACAACTATGGTCATAATAAGCCAGTAAGCATGTCTGGATTTAGCTCAATGAAGTAAATTTCCAGATAGGCAATTTGTAATCCTTCAACTGAATCAATAAGCACATATTTATTTAAACCTATTTAAATTATATAAAAATATTTAAATTAAAGCAAAGTAAGGACCTCCCATGCCATATGGGCTTGAAAAATAAGGTAATAGAGTTTTGGGAGAGAAACCATACCTCTCCAACAGTGAAATGAATCAAGTTATGCATGCAAATACTTGAAAGTGCTTGCAGTTATCTAATTTCTGCATGCAAAAAAGCACTAATACTAATAAAGAATTACTAATAGTAAAAGCATAAAGTGCAAGGAAATCCTAGGTTGCTGCAGCAGCCAAAAAAACCTCCTTACTTGTTTCAATTCTTTAATCTTTAACAACACGAAGAAGTACCAGAAACTTTTCCACAAAAAATTTCAAATTTGAAAATAATGCACTGCCAGTTGATAAAATTTGTGCAAGTACAGCATTTATACGGACATAATTTTTTTAATGGGAGCTTGTGCATAATTGAAACTACATCTGCATGTAGTCGGATACAGCCATACAGAAATACCTAAGTCAATATCAACCAACCTTCTATTTTAGTCTGCTATGACAATCAATTTCCAAAATGGAAATAGGAGAGTCGAAAGCTATTGGTAAAATAAATTTTTCTTCAACATATCTAGGAGTAATAAAATCAGTACATGGATGTGAGGCATGCTGGATTGAAGCATTAATTTTGGAATTGCAATCATTAGCATAACTCAAAGTGCAAATAAGTAATATCAAAATTGCTACCTACTTTGAACTCTTGAGTGATCCTGGTAAGCTATTATAAAAATAATAGCTTACCAGATTAGTTAAAGAATATTTTTTCCTTACAAAACCATGCTGTATTTTCTTTAGAAAACAATTTCCATTCAGATGTCCTTGTATTGCATTTTTAATCATTGCTTCCATAATTTTCCTTACCTCTAAAGTTAAACTGACTAGTCTATAGTTACTCACTTCAATCTTACAACTACCTTTGTGGATTGGCAATATGTTGCAGTTCAATCCAAAAAAACCCTTCCTTGAGTCCAATAATCACAATTAATCTTAATGGTTCAATGCATTCTCTTTTCACCTCTCTCAAAATTACTGGGTATATGACATCAAATGGAGAAGCCCTTCCTTGCCTCTAGGTTCAAAAGCTTTTCTAATAAAAAAAAAAACTTTTCTGTAATTGATTATCGCTAATTACACATTGCCCTTCTATCTGTAAAGGTCCTGTATCTGTAAAGTTCAATGTGATATACTATTTCAATCATTCAGCAAAATCAGAACAGAAAAATATGGCAATATATGCCATCTTTTTCTGTTCTATTAAACTGCCAGTTCTGTATTCATCCATCTCAGCATTCTCCTCATGCAATATAAGAAGAATGCAGAGATGGATGAATACAAACATTCATGTGACAACTTCTTTAAAGGTGTTCCACAGTTTCCCAATATTTGCCCTCCATGTACACCCATTAATTAATAGAAGCCATGGAGTGCCTTAGACTGTCATAGTTCCCTTTCTGAAATTAAAATCCATGCCTTTACCTTTAAGAACTGCAATTTCATTGGTTGACGGCCTGAGAAGCCTTACATCTCCTTCTGCCGGACACGACACCTGGCGCTTGACTGACTGAGGTCCCATTGGAGTCACCCGCTGAAGAAATGTGTGGAAAATTCACGAATGCTAAAACATGGGATAGATAATGTGGTAGTTTCCCCTTGCTCTCCACATCGCAGTAGCAGAACCAGAGTCTTGAATGTGCCAGGTGCTTCTGCAAGTTCACTCTGAAACCAAGCCCATTTTCTGCCTTCAGGTGATGATGAGGGGTACTGCTGCCCTCCCTCAAGGTTGGTTGTGCTTTGTTTAAGGTGGCAGCACAGGTTCACCACTGTCCCAGCACCTTCATAATAACTGCACAATCATACACCAACCATTATTAAAATATAAATAGTGTTATGTTATATTAAAATAATGAAGTAGATAAATTAAATAAATAGAATGATATAATTCCACCAGATAAAACTGATAAAAAGGTTACTGTCTGTACAATAAAATATGAAATTTTAAACTGCAAAGAATTATTTACAATAAAACAATGTAGATAAAACACAGGATGATAGAAACACTAAAACACCGTAGCTTTCAGAGGCATCCACCTCCTTTTTCAACAGTGAGGTTTATCGTACGGCATATCCTTAAATATCAGGATGTTGAAGAGAAACTGTTGAAGTGGTAGTATGCACGGGTATTGGAAGTTGTGGAGGAACCGAATTTGGTGGTAGTGCTGCCGATGTAACAGGTGTCACAGTTTGGCTGGCATTTTATGAGATATATTATATTATTGAGATCATTGATGGGATATTTGTGTGTATCTTTATAAGAATTAAATAGGGAACCTAGTTTATTGTAAGTGGAGAAGGTGAGGGAGATGTCGGTATCTTTGAATGTGTGTCGGAATTGTGCTGCGAGTTCACTATGGTAAGGGAGAACTATGCGAGTATTTGTCTTGTTACTGTGTCTGGTGGGGTTATTAATACTGTTTTTAACGGTGGATATTGTGTGTTGGATGAGTTTAGGGGGGTAGCTCCTGGCTATGAATTTATCAGTAAGGTATTGAAGTTCATTGTGTAGATCATTTTGTGAAGAGCTGAATTTGATAGCGTTGTAGATTTGGTTACATTACGCATTACATTAAGCATTACGTGTACTTCTAACAGCTGATGACACTTTAACGAAACATACCTCTCTTTCAGTTGACCACATCCTTGAACTTAACCACTTTTACTAGACGCTAGATATTTTAGATTCAATAATAAAATTTATCAACAAACATTCGATTTACCAATGGGTTTAGGCATTTCTGCCCACCTTTCTGAAATTTATCTCGCCACTATTGAAAACCAAATTTTACAACCTTTCCCTTCTGAAATTAAATTATACATTCGCTACGCCAATGATATCCTAATAATAGGCAACAGAACAACCATAAACAATCTTTTTTTAAAATTCAATACAATACATGACAGGCTAAACCTTACCCTCGAAATCGTCGGACAACCAAATTAATTTTCTTAATCTCACTATTTATACCACAGACACAAATTTAAATACCAAGATTTTCAGAAAAAACATGCACACCGGTAAATATCTACATTTCACTTCACATCATCCCCTTAGTACCAAAAAAGCTGTCCTACACAACCAAATCTACAATGCTATCAAATTCAGTTCTTCACAAAACGATCTACACAATGAACTTCAATACCTTACTGATAAATTCATAGCCAGGAGTTACCCACCTCAACTCATCCAACACACAATATCCACTGTTAAAAACAGTATTAATAACCCCACGAGACACAGTAACAAGACAAATACTCGCATAGTTCTCCCTTACCATAGTGAACTCGCAGCACAATTCCGACACACATTCAAAGATACCGACATCTCCCTCACCTTCTCCACTTACAATAAACTAGGTTCCCTATTTAATTCTTATAAAGATACACACAAATATCCCATCAACGATCTCAATAATATATCTCATAAAATGCCAACCAAACTGTGACACCTGTTACATCGGCAGCACTACCACCAAATTTGGTTTCTCCACAACTTCCAATACCCGCGCATACTACCACTTCAACAGTTTCAGGACAAGTCAATCCTGCACTAAGTTAACAACCCATGCTCAAACCCACAACCACACACCCCTTGTTGACTCTGCCATCACTATTATTAAACTTAGATCGAGCTACAGAATTCTTCAATATGAAGTCCTCACCATCGAATGGTACAGACACCATTCCGATCTCAACATTATTAATGTTAAACTTCCTTTCAACCTCTCACTGGCCTGGAACCTCTCGCGGCTAAAGTTCCCATGTGTCAAAAAGAGCATCATGAGAGTATAGATAAACTTTAAATATAACACGCGCTCACTTCTCTCCCATTTGCCAACTGATGACGGTTTATTCAATGAAAGTCCCTTGTAACGACTATTAGCACCACTGGTCTTCTCTCTTTTTTTTCATTTTTTCATTCGCATCTTTTAACCACTTTATGACAACCAAGGATTGGAGATCTGCATTTCTATTCTCTTGTGCTCATTTTAAAATCTGTTTAAAATATTTTCACCCCATTGCCACAAGCCTTAGTTCTTTTTAATGCTTCTTCCAACCTAAATTTAGCCACCATCTACCAATAAATTTATTGCAGATTTATACAAGGTGAGTACCATTTTCTAAGCATTTACTACCAAATAAATAAATTAAAATACAGAATAGATAAGCAGGGACCAGCAGTCACTCAGGCAAGCACAGAGGCAACACTGCACCCAACCCAATTGTTGAATACATGTGTCTGTAGGGGAAAAAACTCATTTAGGAAAAAAAAACACAGGAAAGTTTATGGGAACCAAGTGACCACTTCTTCAGGGAGGCACTGATATTACAGATTGACAGTGGTAGTTGGCATCTCTTCAGCATTACTTGTTGCAATTTGCAACAATTCCTTTAACAAGATATAACTAACAGTGTTTTATTTTGTAAATCATCATTTGACTACATTTAACCCTTTAGGTGCTGTGCTCGATTACAGTCAGGTACTGTATCAATAACTAATAGCCTGAAAGTGACTATACACAAGCCATAAATATAATGGGCTTTACACTATGATCACATAAAGTCAAGCTAATAAAAGTTTACAGATATGTGTTGTCATCTGTCAGCATTCAAAAAACCATCAATTACAAATATCAGCTATCAGAAATGGAAGTTTTTGTTTATAAACCATGAACATGGCTCCAAAGTGTTACTTCAGAGTGACATATAAACAACTGCCTATGAGAGCTTAGGCAAGATGCAGTTTTATTCCCGCTAAAATGTTTTATCATGTGACAACATCAGAAGTATATGAAAATTGTGAATCTCATGCAGAAGATTCTGAAAATGTTTCATAAAAAAAGGTTAGCAGTGATGAGGAACTCCAATCATGTTTTGACAGAGAAATCTGACAGCCAACAAAGAAGCAGAGACTATAAACAAATGAAATGAAATGACATAAGGATGAGGTCATTCCTAAAATATATCAGTTTGATGACAGTAATTCCGAATTAGGAAAGCTTTAGTGATCTCAAAAGTCAACTTATTTTACCAGCAACTTTTGCAAACATTTTCCAAATGTTTACAGAAGGTGCTGGACATATTTCGTTAGGACAAAGGAAAGAAACAATCATTTCAGAAATTTGTTTTATTCTAGACTTATGCTCATAGTGCATAATAAGAAAATGTTGCTATAAGAATACTGGTCAAATAATTGGCTTTTGCAATCCCCAGCTTTCAGTGAGATTAAGGTCTTCTCTTTTCCAGAATGCTACACTTTAGTCATAACAAGGAACAGGAAATATATGTACAAGCTGAAATCTCTCCTGAATATTTTAAGAAAAAAATTTCAGAACACTGTTTATCCATTTGAAAATTTGTCCATCAATGAAAGTCTACTTCTGTTCAAAGACAACTTGGCATAAAATATTACATTTGAACAAAACATCAGAGATTTGTATAAAACAGTTTGTTCTATGTGATGTAAAGACCGGATATATTTGTGACCTAATTCATGACTGGATATATTCTCGACCTTCAGTTATGGATCCAGTGTACACTGCATTCCTAACTGAAGGACTTATTTTGTGGATTTATTGGATGATTGTTTTCTGCAGCAGCATGTTCGAGAGGCAACCAGAGAGAGAGGGTAATACTCTTGACCTGCTTATCAGCAGTGATCATTCGTGTATTAAGAATTTGCAGATAAAGGAACCACTAGGTGGCAGTGATCACAGTGTACTGATGTGGGATTTACTTGAAGATATAATTACCATTAGGGGGTAAAGGAAAGGGTTTTTGTTTCCGTAAAGGTGAGTACAGTGTTCTCAGACAGATTTTAAATTCAGTACAGTGGGATCAACTGATGATGTTACCAACAGCAAATTCTAAGTGAGAAGCATTCAAGGAATTAATCGTGCAAGCTACTAAAAGATTCATACCTATTAAGAAATATTGTTCAAGGTTTAGGTCTAAATGGTTATCAAATGAACTAATGAGACTCGTGACAGAGAAGAAAAATACATGGGATGCATATAAATTATCAGGTGACACAGAAGCCTATGGCAGATATAAGCTAGTCTGTAATCAGGTCACAAAGGAGGTTAGGCAGGTGAAGGCAGATTACGAGAAATCTTTGGCAAAAGATGCTAAGAAAAATAGCAAGGATTTCTTTACTTATATAAACTCTAAAAGGAAGGGGATTAATCTGATTGGTTCACTTGATATCGATGGTTCAACTGTTTACGATCCTGCTCTGATAGCAAACAAACTGAATGAGTATTTTGCATCTACATTCACACATGAGGAGTTAATAAGGTTTGAAAATGCCAGAAGGTTATTAAATTGTAGCAGGGTGCTTAATGATTTTGTAATAACTGACAGCAAAGTGGAGGAGAAATTGTTGAAATTAAACGTAAGAAAGGCACCTGGGGTGGATGGGCTCTATCCAGTTATATTAAAGGAGGTGGCAAAGCAACTTAGCAAACCCTTAGCCATAATTATGAGAGCATCCTTGGACTCAGGGGAGGTCCCCACGGACTAAAGATGTGCAAATGTACACCCAATTCACAAAGGGGGATCGAAGGGTGACACGAGTAATTACAGACCAGTTAGTTTAACTTCTGTTCCAGGTAAAATAATGGAGTCACTGGTTAAAGATGCATTACAGGATCATCTAGACAAGACTGCAGCAATAATTCACACACAGCATGGGTTTGTTAAGGGAAAGTCTTGTCTTACAAATTCATTGGTTATTATGATGTGGTTACAAAGGAACTGGATGCAAAAAATAATTTTGATATCATATACTTGAATTTCAGGAAAGCTTTTGACACTGTTACACATGGAAGACTACTGTACAAACTGAAGCAGAATGGTATTAAAGGTAAATTGCTACAATGGATAAAAGGATGGTTGAGTGGGAGAAGACAGAAGGTGATAATCAATGGGTGCTGCTCTTCGTGGACTAATGTTATTAGTGCAGTCCCACAGGGTTTGGTGTTGGGTCCACTGCTGTTTTGTATATTTATCAATGATATTGATGAAGGTATATCAGGCTTAGTGTTGAAGTTTGCAGATGATACAAAGGTTGGCAGGGTTGTTAATGACAGTAATGACAGTGTGCTACTGCAACAGGATCTAGAAAATTTGGGCAGATGGGCTGAGAAGTGGCAACTGAAGTTTAACCTTGACAAATGCAAAGTACTGCATATGGGTAGAAGTAACCCCAGAGAAACGTACCAACTGTGTGGTATTACACCTAAGGTGGTAGAAAATGAAAAAGACCTGGGAATAATTGAAGTTTTCTGAGCAATTCAGACAGGCTGCCAGGGCAGGTCATGGGGTTTTGTCAATGATATATAGGAATTTTGCTAGCAGGGAAAAGGAGGTGATTGTCCCTCTGTATAAGGAAATGGTCAGGCCACGCCTTGAGTACTGCATACAGGTCTGGAGGCCTCATTTTAGGAAGAATGTAGATTTGCTTGAGCATGTACAGAGAAGGGCAACACGATTGGTGAGGGGACTGAAGGGATCCTCTTACCAAAGTGCTTAAGAGAGGCTTAAGTTCTGCAAATTGAAGTGGCTGGAGACTAGGCACCTGTGAGGTGATCTGATTGAGGTGTATAAGGCCTTGAATGGGTTGAGCATGCTGAATTCTGATGGGATTCTTCCACTTGTTCAGATTACGAACCTAAGGGGGCATAAATTCAAATCAAGGAAAGACAGATGTAGAATAGATGTGCAGAAATTTGCCTTTAGCCAGCGGGTGGTTAATTGCTGGAACAAACTTCCATCTGTTGTTGTGGAAGTTGATAGGTTAAATAAATTTAAGGAGGAACTGGACAAACATTTCGAGAAAACTGTTTTGTAAAAATTTTTTTTTTTGGCTGATGTTGCATAAGCTCTTGATTATGCAGAGCATCAGCCAAATGATGCTGCATAAGTAAGAATACACTTGCTTTCTTGCAACACATGCCACTACTACTACTACTACAAGTAAATATGAAGCCAGTAAATGCAAATTAAGTGTGAGTGGGGTTACTATAATACATTTGCTTCAGTCATACCTAAATAAAGATCATGGTCTGTATTCAGACAACTGGAATACAAGTCCACTGCTTTCTAAAGAATCACATGAAAAGAAAATCAATTCTTGTGGTACTGTTCATCCTAAAAGAAATGGAATGCTACCATTCAATTTGAAGGAAAAATTGCCAAGAGCAATTTTTCCTTCACAATCATTCTGCACAGACATTAAGATGGCATTTCATCAGATGAAAACTAAAGAAAAAATAATTAACACCAGAATGTATAAATGCATATAATGAAAACATGGGTTCAGTGGACTGATCTGATATGATGCTGCATTTGGTAGAGCATGTATGCAAAACTATAAAGTGGTATAAAAAAAAAGGTTTTTAAATTTTGTGGACATATACTTATTGAATGCCCATACTCTTTACCGAGGGAACACTGGTAGAAAAAGTTCCTGTTGCAGAATTTCAGTTATTTATAATACAACAAATTTTAGATCACTATACTTTCAGCGAGGGAAGAAGTGGTTGAAAATAATCAAGTGAAAACCCTCCAAGACTCACCGAACATAATTTTTTCTTTTGCTGTGCCTAGTGCCCCATGCAAGAAAAATGCAATGAGGTATTTTAAAAAGAGAGCATACCAAAAGAGAGCAAAAGAAAAGAAGAGAATAAAGATACATGTGTTCTGAGTGCGATGTGGGATTGTGCACTGATCCATGCTTTAAATTGTACTACACTATACAAAACTTTTGGCTGTAATTTATTGTCCTGAAGTTACTATTCTGATATTCTTGTACTAACTACACAAAATAAAGTAAAGTTAATAAAATATATTACACTTTTCTCAAATTAATAAAATACATTCCACTTGCATATCATGCATAAATATTACTTTTTGTAACATTTTCTTATGTTTTCAGAAAAGTCAACTTTTTTTGTTTTGTTTTTTTCAAAAATAACTCAGGTCATGGCATTCGTAGCCTTGAAAATAACTCAGTACCCAAAGAGATAATTTACGTTTTAGTGAACTATGATACAGACAGTACACAGTCCCTTTGCATTTTTCTTGTGTTCTTCTGTTTTCTCCCTCTTCACATATGTTGACATGGTTATCCCTATTCTAATATAGTTTAATAATTTTCATTTTCTGTCTTTTGGGTTTGTTGGTGTTTTTTTTTTTTTTTTTTAATTTCTTATAATTTGGTAATTAAAATTTTATAATTTGGTATTTAATTGCTGACTTGCTTTATAATTTTAGTTCAGCCTGTCAACTGATTGGTCAACATGAAAATTTACATTTTGTTTTTCAGTTGGTTTGAGTTACTTCCTAGTTATCAGATTAACCATATTTAAGACTTATTTTCTGTTGTGTGTGTTGATCGCTTGCATAGGAGCATCCATGGTTCTTTTACTGTTAGCAGGCCACAACGGAAATGTGAGTGTTTTGGGAATTTCTACAGGGCCAATGCCAGGAAGCACCAGAGCAAAAGAAATTGCCACCATGGTTCCCCTAAACTTTCCTGTGTTTTCCTTCTTAAGCAAATATTCACCTGTTGGGTTTGATGTAGTGGAGAGAGAAGAGAGCCCTTGATTGCTTCTAGCAACAGTTGTATCATTTTTTAAGCAGGAGACTATGCCTCTGTGCTTGTCAGGGTGAGTATAGGCCCCTACTTATCTATTCTATATTTTAATTTATTTATTTTATTTGGTAGTTTAATTTTCAATTTTCACCCGATTGAAGGTGGCAGCTGGCATCCCTTCAGCATTACTTTTTAGGAATGCTGAAGGAATGCCTCCCATTCCAGTTTGCAATTTCTTTAATGTGATATAATAACATTTAATTTTTTAAATGATTAATCATTTTGTTCATTAGCTTTCAACAAAAATGTCTTAACCAATAAATTGGATAAACAGAATCCCCCAATTTAAAGATTTTTTCTAATGTTTTAAGAGATTTCAAAACATATGTGATTATTCCTGAATGGTATAAAGAAAACCAGAAAAGTAATAATGCCATTAAAATTCAAACTAAACATAAAACTTACTTGCATAAAAGAAATCATTCTTCCTATATAAATTTGAGCCTCCCCTTCCTGAAGATTTCCTAAAAGAAAACAGTCAATAATAAATCAAGTAAAAAACTGCAGATATAAATAAATTAATACCATTAATTTGTCATGTCTTCCAACTTGTAGATCAACTCTTTCTCTGCACCTATTTACTAGTGAACTGTAGTAATTCAGCAATAAACTAACAAAATCAAAGCCTTCTTTCAATTATTTTTAATTAATTATTAATTTAAATGATTAATTTAAATTGTCTGTATATTAATTGAAACTGTATCTGAAATGCATTATAAAGCAAACTCGAGTAATTTTATTTTATCATTTAATAAGTAAAACATGAACTCAATGCCCTATAAATGCAAAACACAAAATAATTCTGAATAACAAATGTATGAGCAAAGTGCTTAAGAAAATAATTTAAATCCAGCAAAACTAACAGAATTCAAGGAACTTCAGAAATTCTGCCAAAAATAAATCAAATAATAAAGCTGCAATATCAATAATTAATATCATTAATTTGTTATGTCTTCAACTTGAAGATCTACTTTTTCCACTGCACATACAGAGAAGCAGGCTTCTCCAAGATAATCAGGACAGATAGTTGGTCCGTTGATCAAAAAAGTGAGTTTACGCAGAGAATCATAAAAAAGTATACATATGTACCCTAAGAATTTTATTTTAATTTAAAAGATTTTATTTTCACATATATGTACTATCATTTACAAAAAATCAGTAATTTTCATCAATTTAGATTATGGAATGTGACATTCAGCAGCATAGTGTTTCCACTTTTTTTTTTATGAACATCACATCATTGACTGTTAATCAAACTATTATTCAATATAACATAAAACTATCTAGGTCATTTTTAGCCCCAGAATTTGATTAAACCTCTTCTTATTATTTAGATCCATATGCATCAGCAGTGTGTATGATTTCTGCATCATCCAAATATCAATTGTGCAGAGAAATAAAGAGGGCCAGTAAATCAGAATGTCTTATAATAAAAAGGTAAAGTGCAGCCATTATCAACCCACTGCAGGATGGAAGCCTCCTCAACAATTCATGATGGGGGAAATAGACCATAATCTGCCACGCTGGTCCAGTGCAGGTTGGCAGATTGACCATATTCAGCAGTCTGGGGCTTGAACCCCAGTCTACTCAAAGAGCGTGTGCTACTGCACTCCCGCTCCTGACCACTCGGCTACGGAGGCACTGTCAGGGATTTTAACTTTCCAGATATTGACTAGAATTTGTTTTGTGGATTTATTGGATGACTGTTTTCTACAGCAACATGTTCGAGAGGCAACCATAGTGAGTAATACTCTTGATTTGATAATCAGCAGTGATTATTCATGCATTAAGAATTTGCAGATAAAGGAACCACTGGATGACAGTGATCACAATGTACTGATGTGGGATTTACTTAAAGATGTAACTACCATCAAGGCTAGAGGAAAGGGCTTTTGCTTTCATAAAGGTGACTCAGGGGTCTCAGACAGTTTTTAAATTCTGTACAGTGGGATCAACTGATGATGTTACCAACATTGAATTCAAAATGGGAAGCCTTTAGGGACTTAATTTTGGAAGCTGCTAGGCTTTTCTTTCCAACTAAGAAATACTGTTTAGGCCTAAATGGATATCAGATGAATTAAGGAAGCTTGTGGCAGAGAAGAAAAATGCATCGGCTGCATATAAATTATCAGGCGACACAGAAGCCTATGACATAAATAAGCTAGTCTGTAATCAAGTCATAAAGGAGGTTAGGCAAGTGAAGGCAGGTTATGAGAATTCTTTGGCAAAGGATGCAAAGCTGTTGTTTGGTTTTTAGGCGCATTAGCAACTAAGGCCATATTGCTCCGGGATATGCGGTGGTCATTCTCTGACCTTTCCGCATCCTCCATATTTGGTGGTGATGGGCTCGAACCCCGGTCTAATCAAGAAGCGTGTGCTACGCACTGCTGCTCCTTCCCACCTGGCTACGGAGATGCCCGAAGGATGCAAAGAAAAACAGCAAAGAGTTCTTTACTTATGTGAACTCAAGAAGAAAAGGGATGAATCAGATTGGACCACTTAACATAGATGGGTTGACAATTGATGATCATGCTCAGGTAGCTGATAAACTGAATGAGTATTCTGCATCTACATTCACGCATTAGCATTAGTAGAGGCATTTGATGCAAGAAAGCAAGCTTATGCAGCATCAGCCAAAAAAAAAAAAAAAAATTAACATAAATAAATAACCACTTCCACTTCACCCCTCTGTTCGTTCGAAATACCTGTCCAGCTGAGCCTTAAACTTATTTAGGCTATCAACTTCCACAACAAGGGATGGAAGTCTGTTCCACCTACCAACCACCCGCTGGCTAAAGGCAAATTTCCGCACATCTATCCTACATCTGTCTTTCCTCAATTTGAATTTATGCCCTCGCAGGTGATTATTCTGAGCAAGAGGAAGAATCCCATCAGCATTGAGCATGCTCAAACCATTCAAGGCTTTGTACACCTCTATCAGATCACCTCGCTGGTGCCCAGTTTCCAGACACTGTAATTCACAAAACTTAAGCCTTTCTTCGTAAGAGCACCCCTTTGTCCCATTCACCAATCTTGTTGCCCTTCTCTGTACTCGTTCCAGCAGCTCTACATCCTTCTTGAAATGAGGCCTCCAGGCCTGTATACAGTACTCTAGGTGTGGCCTGACCATTGCCTTATACAAGGGAATAATCACCTCCTTATCCCTGCTAGAAAAATTCCTATATATCATATCTGCCTGCACAACCACCCCCAGGACCCTTTCATTCTCTACCACTGTCAGTGTAGTACCACACAGTTGATACGTTGCTCTGGGGTTGCTGTTTCCCATATGTAGTACTTTACATTTGTCAATGTTAAACTTCATTTGCCACCTCGAAACCCATCTGCTCAACCTTTCCAAATCCTGCTGCAGCAGCATAGTGTCAGTAGTGTCCTTGACAACCCTGCCAACCTTCGTATCGTCTGCAAACTTGGACATTAAGCCTGATATACCATCATCAATATCATTTATAAATACAGAAAACAATAAAGGACCCAATACTGAACCCTGAGGGACTCCACTAATAACATTAGTCCACGATGAGCAGTGTCAATTGATTACCACTCTCTGTCTTCTCCCCCTCAACCACCCCTTTATCCATAGCAGCAATTTGCCTCCAATGTCACACTGCTCCAATTTGTGCAGCAGTCTTCCATGTGCAACAGTAGCAATAGCCTTTCTAAGATCCAAGTATATAATATCAAAGTTATTCCCTGCATCCAGTTTTTTTGTGACCGCATCATAGTATCCAATCAAATTGGTCAGGCAAGACGTCTCCTTAACAAAACCATGCTGTGTCCTAGCTATAACTGAAGTCTTGTCTAGATGATCCTGCAGTGCTTCTTTAACCAGTGCCTCCATTAATTTTCCGGGAACAGAGGTTAAACTCACAGGTCTATAATTACTTGTGTCAGCCTTTGATCCTCCTTTGTGAATTGGGGTCACATTTGCACATCTCCAGTCCATGGGTACCTCCCCTGAGTCCAAGGAAGCTCTCATAATTATGGCTAAGGGTTTGCTTACTTCCTTTGCTGCTTCCTTTAATATAACTGGATAGATCCCATCCACCCCAGGTGCCTTTCTTGTGTTTATCTTCAACAATTTCTCCTCCACTTTGCTCTCAGTTATTACAAGATTCTCTAGCTTACTGCTAGAGTTGAATACACCTCTGGCATTCCCCTCGCTGAATAACTCCTCATGTGTGAATGTCGATGCAAAATATTCATTTAGTTTTTTAGCTACCTGAGCAGGATCATCAACAGTTGACCCATCGATATCAAGTGGACCAATCTGATTCATCCCCTTCCTTCTAGAGTTTACATAAGTAAAGAACTCTTTGCTGTTTTTCTTCGCATCCCTTACCAAGGATCTCTCGTAATCTGCCTTCGCCTGCCTAACCTCCTTTGTAACTTGGTTACAGATCAACTTGTATCTATCATAGGCGTCTGTGTCACGTGTTAATTTGTATGTATCCCATGCATTTTTATTCTCTGCCATATGCCTCATTAGTTCATCTGACATCCATTTAGGCCTAAACCTTGAACAATATTTCTTAGTTGGTATGTAAAGCCTAGTAGCTTCCAAGATAAGTTCTTTGAATGCTTCCCATTTTGAATTTGCTGTTGGCAATATCATCAGTTGATCCCACTGTATAGAATTTAAATACTGTCTCAGTCCATTGTAGTCGCCTTTACGAAAGCAATACCCCTTCCCTTTACCCCTAATGGTAGTTACCTCTTTGAGTAACTCCCACTTCAGAACACTGTGATCACTGCCACCTAGTGGTTCATTTATCTGCAGATTCTTAATGCATGAAGAATCACTACTGATAATCAAATCAAGAGTATTACTCCCTCTAGTTGCCTCCCGAACATGCTGATGTAGAAAACAATCATCCAATAAATCCACAAAAGCCTTGCTACTGTGTGAGTGACCAGCCCCCAAATTCCAGTCAATATCTGGGAAATTAAAATCCCCCATTATAAGACTCTCTGATTTACTGGCCCACTCTATTTCTCCGAACAGTTTCTTATTATACTCATCAGAGTCATTAGGCCTATAGCACACTCCTACTCTCAATTTTGATCTCCCAATGCTTATGTCACACCAAACTGACTCGACACTGCACTGTCCATCAATGTCGACTGGCTTCACTTCCTTGGATTTTGTGTTTTTTAACTAATAGCATAACCCCTCCTCCCTTCCTATCCTGTCTATCCTTTCTGTAGACATTGTACTCCCCAAATTCCAGTTCTGCATTCCTTATATCTGTGTGACACCACGTCTCTGAAATCCCCACAATATCTGCCTTTGATGTTTTGAGCAATACCTCAAATTCATCAAATTTATTTACTAAACTCCTAGCATTGGTGTACACACAAGTATACATGCACCTGTTCTTTTTCTTAGCTACCCTAACACAACCCATGTGTTTACTTGTACCCCAATGATTCCCAGCAGTCTCTGAAATATCCTGCATCCTATTTTCCAGGCTGCTGCTCATTCCAATAGAAGCAGTGCAAGAATCACTTTCACCTCTGCCAGTGGCTACTGTTAATCTATTAGTCCTTGTATCCCCCCAATCTAGCAGTTTTCCGACCCACCTAACACTGCCTCGATAGCATCAGCAAACATTCTTGCACCCTTTCTATTTAAGTGTATCCCATCCCTGTAGAAGAAGTCTCTCCTGTTAACAAGTACAGACCAGGCTGAAAAAAATTCTACCCCTTGAGCCCTGCACAATCTTTCCAGGGCCAAATTGATCGACAGGGCTCTCATCATATACTCCCTCCTATCGTGTCTGGGCAGAGTTGCAGACACTTTCAAATTCAAAACATGATGAGTTATTCAAGGAGAGGAATGCCAGAAGTTTATCAAACTCTAACAGGGAGCTAAGTTATTTTCTAATAACTGAGAGCAAAGTGAAGGAGAAATTGTTGAAGTTAAACATAAGGAAGGCACCCAGGTGCGGACAGAATCTATCCAGTTATATTAAAGGAGACAGCAAAGGAAGTAAGTAAACCCTTAGCCATAATTATGAGAGCTTCATTGGACTCAGGGGAGGTCCCTGTGGACTGGAGGTGTGCAAATGTATCACCAATTCACAAAGGGAGTTCAAAAGGTAATGCAAGTAACTATAGACCAGAGAAAATAATGGAGTCACTGGTTAAAGAAGCATTGCAGGATCATCTAGACAAGACTGCAGGAATAGTTAAGACACAGCATGGGTTTGTTAAAGGGAGGTCTTGTCTGACCAATTTCATTAGATACTATGATGTGGTCACAAATGAACTGAACGCAAAAAATAATTTTGATATCACATACAATCAGTTCTGCTATAACACGGTACATGTGTTCCTAAAAATCTCCGTGTTATGGCATTTCAAGCATTAAAAATAACAGTGCTTATGGGAAAAATAGGGATAGGGGCAGAGCACTCAAAAAAAATGTTCAATGGGGTAAGTAAAAGACTAAAAAAAGTTAGAAATCCAATAAAATTGCTAACACTGGTTTAAACATCTTAAATTCCTAATAAATAAATAAATATTACAGTAAATAAATAAAACTACAGTAGCACCATAATATATACATAGTGATTAATATTTCTGTTCACTGGCTTTCTTTTTGGATTGTAAAATTTAAAACAGTAAAAAAGACAGTCAATCAATAGCGATGAACAAAGCACGCACAAGTGAGATACTCATTAACTCATTTGTGCAATTTGTGCATATAAAACTTGCACATATAAAATAAGAAAATTATTTCTGTTCAAACTGAAAAATGTGAGCTCCTGAAAACATGAGTCGGCCTACAATATCTTGTGAATACAGTGAATGACAACAGTGTGTCTCCAACCAATACAACTGCAGTAAATGGGAAATATAGCTCTCACACATTTTTTAAGCTTCGTAAACTTTTTTTTTTTTTTTTTTGGCATGAATTATAAGAGCAGTGCAGCACTAGAAGTAAATTGCTACTGTTGATAAAAGAATGATTAAGCAGGAGCGGAGATAGAATGGTCATATATGGCCATTATTCTGCATGACTAAAGTAGAGAAGAAAAAAAATTAAATTCTCTACCAGGTACATAATGTATCTTGCCACTAGCATATTTAATGTTTTCGCACTTCTCCAGTGCTACATCACTATTTTTATTCAAATAAAAAGTACTTAGATATGGCTGCCCATCTTGAAAATATATATTTTATAACTGATTTGGCATTGATGATTGATATTTTAAACGAAATTTCTCTTCTTTCAAATTCACTGCAAGCAAGAAATATAGACATAATAAAGGCTGAAAAACTTGTGATAAGATCTACTAAAGCATTTCAAATGCTTGGAAAGGAAAAGGGTCCATACGAAAAAAACAGTTGATGAATTAATTACTTCAGAAACCTTCAAAAATATAAAATTTGTAGAAAATCATCGATTTGTCGGGCTTCCTCAGGAAAGACTTTTAGAAAACATCGTAACGAATTTTAAAAAAAGACTAATGGATTGTGAACATTTAAAAGCAAGTTGTAGCCAATTTCAAGATAGGAATAAATTACAATTTCTCAATGTTTTGGAGCCAGATTACTGGAATATTGAAGAAGTACTAGTTCCATGGAAAGCAGCTGAAGAACAACTGCTCGTATTTAAAGACATTTTTAATTACCAAATTGATATTAATGATTATTGAGATTTCGTGGAAAACGTTTTAAAAAATTCCCAGAATTATGCAATTCTTGAAAGTGTTCAAAGAGCTAAAAATATTGTCAGAACAATTGCTGTAAGTTCAGCAGAAGCGGAAAGGGGTTTTTCAAAGATGAACATAATATGTTCAGAGAAGAGAAGTCACCTAACTGTTTCTAATATATCAAACACAATGACTATTAGTCTAATCGGCCTACCTCTAAAGGAATGGGATCCTACGCCCACAGTGAAAAGATGGTTAAGGATAAATCACTCAGCTGATGATGCTCAGATAAAAGCGAAGAAAATTGCAACTGAGGATGCCAATCAAGAAGCAATATGGAAATATCTTAAATAACAGTTTTATTGTTTTTTGTCAGGTATTATTTATTATTTAATATTTTTTCATTAATATTTTAAAACTCTTTCTTATAACATAATCTAGTTTTGTGGACCTCTTTTATTGTTCTTATTTAAGTATTAACTGCATGAAATAATAAACTACCTTTTGGTATATAGTTTTTTATACTTAGAACGGTCATTAGGGCAGTGAACCAGTTTTTAAATTATTTGAATCCCACCACTGGTTACAGGTGATGAAAAGTATTGAAGCCTACAACAAGTACAAGTTGATCTGTAATAGTCCACAAATAAGGTTAAGGAGGTTGAGGTAAAGCACTGCCTAAGGGAGTAAAGAATAAGGACAAGGAATTTTTCATGCATGTGAATAACATGAAGAAGAAAGTTAATCAGATCAGACCTTTGTGCACTGTGTGGGAAATTCTTAGATAACCCAGCTGACATTGCAGATGAATTGAATAGGTACTTTGCATCGGTCTTTACTGACAAAAGACTCTTTGTGCTGAGAAGAGGCTGTGTGAGTGAGGCTGAGCCATATGAAATTAGTGATTTCATAATTATAGATGATTTTATTAGAAAACCTTTTGAGCATAAAGGCAAGTAATGCTCCTATAGTTGATGACATATACCCAGTTGTTTTGAGGAAGACCCGCCAGGGAGTATATTGAATCTCTGAAGTTAATCATGAGACCATCTTTGGACTCGAGAAAGGTTCCTTTGCACTGGAAAAGCGTTAACGTATCGCCAATACATAAAGGTGGTTCTAAGAGTGAAGTTGGTAACTAAAAACCGGTTGGTCTGACTTCAGTGGTAGGAAAAATCTTAAAGGCAATGATTAAGAGTGCAATCCAAGAACATTTAGATAGATATGGAATTCTGAAGGACACACAGCCCAGTTTTATTAAGGGAAAATCATGTTTAAATAACTTAGTAGGCTATTTTGACACAGTTACTCAAGAGCTGGATGTAGAAAACAATTTCGAAATAGTTCATTTGGATTTTATCAAGGCATTTGACGTGGTCCCTCGCGAGAGGCTACTGTATAAGCTTTAACAGGTTGGGATTACTGGTAAGAACTTAAGATGGATTACTCAATATTGCTCAGGGCAGAAGGTCGTGATTAATAGACATTCTTCAGATTGGTGTGATGTCAGGAGTGGGCTCCCCTCACGGATTGGTTCTTGGACCAGTGTTGTTTCTCATTTTCATAAATGACATTGATGAAGAGATAAAAGGCGTGATGTCAAAATCTGCAGATGACATAAAGATTGGCAGAGTCGTTAATTAGCAGTGCCAAACAGTGCTCCTTCGGGATGACTTGAACAGACTTTAAAGATGGTCAGAGAAGTCACAGCTATGTTTTAATGCTGCTAAATGCAATGCTGCTAAATGCACTTGGGGAATGGAAATCCACAATAAATTATACACTTGGTGGAGTTTAATTAAAAACAGTGGTGGAGGAAAGGGATCTGGGAGTTACAATATGAGCAGATATGAAGTTTTCTGAACAGTGTAAACAGCCTGTAGAAATAGGGAGGTCATAATCCCGCTGTATAAGGAAATTGTAAGATCACATTTGGAATACTGTATTCAAGTATAGAGACCTCATCTGAAAAAAAAAAGGCATTGAAAGGATCCAAAGATAGGCAACTCGAATGGTGAAATCAGCAAAAGGTCAACTATACAAGGAAAGACTCTGATCATAAATTTGAATTTACATCTACAGAATTTGAATCTACAGAGCTTGGCAACCAGGCACCTCAGAGGTGACTTGATTGAGGTTTATAAGGCTCTGAGAGAGAGAGATTAGTAAAATTAATGTAGGTGGAATTTTCACTGTTATAAAGAATTCCAGAACTAGGAGCCATAAATTCAAATTACAGTGGTTCAGGTTTAGATTAGATTTTAGGAACTTTTATTTTAGCCAGCGAGTCATTGATTGCTGGAACAAGTTGCTTTCGCAGGTAGCTGAGGCTGGCAGTTTGAATAAATTCAAAGTTCAACTTGAGGAGGGAAGCATATAATTTGTATTTTCTTATCTACTCATTTTTTTTTCTAGAATAGCAAAAGTCTATGGCTTCTTTGCACTATATGGTGCATACTATTACAATTACTATTTTTAAATTGTAGTTTTTTTTGGTTTGGTTTTTTTTTTTTTTTTTTGGAGCATTAGCAACTAAGGCCATATTTCTCCGGGAATATGCAGTGGTCATTCCCTGACCTTCCTGCATCCTCCGTATTTGGTGGTGACGGGCTCGAACCCCAGTCTAATCAAGAAGCGTGTGCTACGCACTGCTGCTCCTTCCCACCTGGCTACGGAGGCGCCTTAAATTGTAGTAAATCTGATGCAAATGCTAGTGTGACCAATTTATCTCAATGGTGTGCAATCAAAAAGTTGTCTATTTCATCACCAAGACTACAATGATGATGCTAAAGGGATCACTCAATCTTCCCAGCTTCAGTGGTTAAACTTTCAAATAAGCCATTGTCTTTGATGGCCTTTCATAAATTTCTTGGTATGATCATGGACTCCAAACTTAATTTTATTAAATATTTGGTATATCTTCATTACACATCCATACTGATCTGCATTTCCAAACAACCTTGGCATTTGAATATATTGTCCCCATTTGTACCTATGGTTCTGACACCTGGTTTTGGAATGTCAATAAAGTCAGTGTGCAGAATAAGCTATCTTTCTTCAGTGGTCATGCTTATGGCAATGTGTTGGGGTTACAGTTCTGTTGCAGCAGTGAATCAAGGGCAAACAGTTGTTTGCCCTTGTTTCACTGCTTATTTTCCTGGTAAGTTTTTATATAAGACGTCTACTGAATTTTTGGGTTTTACAGTTAACACTGCCACTAATCCTAAGTTTGAAAAGTCACGCTGCTGGGATTTTTTGATTTAGAGGTGTCAAGAATAACTCCAGGGGCTCACATCTGGTGAGTATAGGCTTGGTACACCCAGGGTCCTGAGCTGGATATCATCATTCTTCTCTTCCTTGGTGATTCCCTTCTACTTCCTTTTCTTTCTTTCTTTCTTTCTTTCTCTCTCTCTCTCTCTCTCTCTCTCTCTCTCTCTCTCTCTCTCTCTCTCTCTCTCTCTCTCTCTCAGGGTAACTCAGAAATTTTTTTTTGGCTGGTGCAGCAAAAGCCTCAGGCTTCCTTGCACCATGATGGCTAATGATAATAATAACTTCCCTAAGGGACAGGTAACTTACAAATTTATTCCAAATGTTCTGCATCTGTGGAAAATAATTCTCATTGATTTACTCCAAACTTGTATACATCATTTCTCATTTCTGAGCATGGATAACTAAATGCTGAATTCCATCTTACAGCTTCACTTCTCTGTATTTGTGGCAATACTGAAAACTTGGAACATGTCCTTTTCCACTGTCACCTGTATGCAGATTTAAGGCTGCCTATGACAAACCTTTTTCCTTCACTTGTTCGTAGTCTGAAAGCTTGTTTGTTTGTTTGTTTGTTATTTGGAGCATTAGCAACTAAGGCCATATTGCTGCGGAGATAGGCAGTGGTCATTCCCTGACCTTTCCGCATCCTCCGTATTTGGTAGTCACGGGCTCGAACCCCGGTCTAATCAAGAAGCGTGTGCTATGCACTGCTGCTCCTGCCCACCTGGCTATGGAGGCGCCTGTCTGAAAGCAACTCTGCTAAACTCCAAGAACTTTATACTTCTTCAGGACTTTGCTACCAAGGTATTTCTTCACTGAAAACAACTGCTTGCATCCAAACAACCACCTACTGGTGCCACTTTTGATGTTTTGATCTAGCTACAACTGGATTCCTTCTCATGGATTAGTCTACACAGGGAACTTCACCATCCCTAGTCCACAGATGATGATGATGTTGACACTGACATTTTCCACCAAACTATTCTCTTTTATCCCCTTTCCCTCAACCTACATGTGTTTTTGTAAGGGGTGGCTCCTAGAACATCAGTTCAACTTCACTTCATATATGTCTGTGAAGCACGGTACCACTGTAAAAGGGCAAGAAATGTGTTGGTGTAGGTTTGTCTGTATTATGTGTGTGTTCTGTTGTTCTGTACTGGCCTCTTGTCTACCCAGAAGCATCAGTCACCTGGACAGATGATTCTGGGTGCTCGTCCACATCACAGGAAGGTGAGTCAATACGAATGGAGTTTGTACTGTCTCAAATCGCGACTCTGACCCACCTGATGATGTCAAAATGTGGGCCAGATTCCTCTGGGGACCCACTTCAGAGAAGAAAAAAAAATAAAAATAAATAAAAAAAAAAAAAACCTTCCTCAACCTACAACCCCCCCTTTGTTTCCCTCCTTCCTGGCCTTGTGCTAGAAGCAGGATTTTGCTGGTGGTGCCTGAGTTGGCACACTCCTGGGCATGGGATTGTCATCCATTGGTCTTGCACTCCACCAGTGGATTTCTTTTTTTTTTTTTTTGCTGGCCTCTTTATTTTATTTCATTTATTTTAATTTTTTTTTTTACAAGTGGGTCCAAGATAGCTGGTATCCACTATCTTGCACTTTACCAGTGTATAATGGAATTTTTTATAAATTTTTTGTTCATTATTTTATTATTTTTAATTAAATTATTTAAATTAATTTATTTATTAAGTTTGGCACCTCCATAGCCAGGTGGGCAGGAGCAGCAGTGCGTAGCACATGCTTCCCGATCAGACCAGGGTTCAAGCCCATGACCACCAAATACAGGAAGGGCATCCGGCAGTAAAAAAATTTCATGCCAAAACAGTAAAAACGCTGACCTCATATACATAATGTAAAAAGGCGAGGACAAAAAAAAAAAATAATAATAATAATTTATTAAGTTTTATTTTATCATTTTTTGAATGATCCCAAAGTCACTTTGGACGTTAAGTATGAGAAATCTGCATAGCAATTCATGCTTAGTTATGGCCCACCTCCTTGTAGTATAGACAGGCACAGGCTTTCCAGTTGATTGTCTTCCTGGTGGAAAAGTGGCCAGAAACAGCTAAACAGCACACATACTGAAAAAAAAATAACATTACACACATTTCTGGCCTTTTACAGAGATCTGTATTCATCACAGTGTACCAAGACAGAGTTGAACTAGTGTTCCAGAGCTACCCTACATAAGATACTATACATGACTCCATGAAGTGGTTCTCATGTACATGTGTTTTTGTAGTTACATGTCTTACATGTCATCTAGTTGTAGTTGTACAATGAAGTAGAATCTAGAAACAATACACATTAGAAAATTTGGTTTGTTTGCCATTTTATTTACCTAATTGTTATTTTATATTGTACTTTACATTGGCATCAATGACATTTAGAGTAGGAGATTTGCAGATTTACTTAACAAGTACAGGTCAATGTTGAAAAAGAAGTCGTGAGTTAGGGTTAAATTTGAAAGAGTCTGCAATTCTGCCCAGACACGATAGGAGGCAGTACATGATGAGAGCCTTGTCAATCAATTCGTTCCTGGAAGGATTGTGCAGGGCTCATGGGGTAGAATTTTTTTTTAAGCGTGGTCTATGCTTGTTAACAGGAGAGACTGCTTCTACAGGGATGGGATATACTTAAATAGAAAGGATGCAAAAATATTTGCTGATGCTATCGAGGCAGTGTTAGGTGGGTCGGAAAACTGCTAGCTTGGGGAGTGATTCACAGACTAAAAGGTTAAAGCAGCCGCAGGCAGAGGTGAAGGTGATTCTTGCACTACTTCTATTAGAATAAGCAGCGGCCTGGAGCGAGGGGTGCTGGGGGTTTCAGGGACTGATGGCAGTTATCATGAAACAAATAAATATATGGGATGTGTTAGGGTAACTAAGAATAAGAATAGGTGCATGTATATTTGCATGTATACCAATACTAGAAGGATAGTAAATAAATTTGATGAATTTGAAGTGTTGGTCAAGACATCAAAGGCAAATATTGTTGGGATATCAGAGACGTGGTGTCACACAGATATTAGGAATGCAGAATTGGAATTTGGGAAGTACAATGTGTACAGAAAGGATAGACAGGATAGGAAGGGAGGAGGGGTTATGCTGTTAATTAAGAAACACAAAATCTAACGAAGTGCATCCATTTGACATAGATGGGCTGTGCAACGTTGAGTCAGTTTGGTGTGACATAAGCACTGGGAAAGCAAAAAGGAGAGTAGGAGTGAGTTATAGGCCTAATGATTCAAATGAGTACAACAAACAATTGTACAGAGAAATAGAGTGGGCTAGTAAATCAGAATGTTTTATAATGGGGAATTTTAACTTCCCAGATATTGACTGGAACTTGCTGTTTGGTCACTCGCAGACTAGCAAGACTTTTGTGGATTTATTGGATGATTGTTTTCTGCAGCAGCATGTTCGAGAGGCAACCAGAGAGGATAATACTCTTGATCTGGTTATCAGCAGTGATCATTCATGTATTAAGAATTTGCAGATAGAAGAACCACTAGGTGCAGTGATCACAGTGTACTGATGTGGGATTTACTTAAAAATATAATTACCATCAGGGGTAAATGAAAGGGTTTTTGCTTCCGTAAAGGTGACCACAGTGGTCTCAGACAGTTTTTAAATTCTGTACAGTGGGATCAACTTATGATGTTACTAACAGCAAATTCTAAGTGGGAAGCATTCAAGGAATTAATTGTGGAAGCTTCTAGATCTTTCAACCTATTAAGAAATATTGTTCGAGGTTAAGGCATAAATGGTTGTCAAATGAGACTCGTGGCAGGGAAGAAAATGCATAGGATGCATATAAATTATCTGCGATTACAAAAGAGATTGGGCAAACAAAGGTAGATTACGAGAAATCTTTGAAAAAGGATGCTAAGAAAAACAGCAAGGATTTCTTTACTTATATAAACTCTAAAAGGAAGGGAATGAATCAGATTGGTCCACTTGTTATCAATGGTTCGACTGTTGATGATCCTGCTCAGATAGCAAACAAACTGAATGAGTATTTTGCATCTACATTCACATGAGGAGTTATTAAGGAAGGAAAATGCCAGAAGATTATCAAATTGTAGCAGGGTGCTTAATGATTTTGTAATAAATGAGAGCAAAGTGGAGGAGAAATTGTTGAAGTTACACATAAGAAAGACCCAGGGTGGATAGGATCTATCCAGTTATATTAAAGGAGGTGGCAAAGGAACTAAGCAAACCGTTACCCATAATTATGAAAGCATCCTTAGATTCAGGGGAGGTCCCCATGGATTGGAGATGTGCAAATGTATCCCCAATTCACAAAGGTGGATCAAAGGGTGACATAAGTAATTACAGACCAGTTAGTTTAACTTTTGTTCCGGGTAAAATAATGGAGTCACTGGTTAAAGATGCATTGCAGGATCATCTAGACAAGACTGCAGCAATAATTCAGACACAGCATGGGTTTGTTAAGGGAAAGTCTTGTCTGACAAATTTGATTGTATACTATGATGTGGTTACAAAGAAACTGGATGCAAAAAATAATTTTGATATCATATACTTGGATTTCAGGAAAGCTTTTGTCACTGTTGTGCATGGAAGACTAGTGTACAAATTGGAGCAGAATGGTATTAAATGCAAGTTGCTACAATGGATAAAAGGGTGGTAATCAATGGACACTGATCTTCGTGGACTAATGTTATTAGTGGAGTTCCACAAGGTTCGGTGTTGGGCCCACTGTTGTTTTGTATATTTATCAATGATATTGATGAAGGTATATCAGGCTTAGTGCCAAAATTCGCAGATGATACAAAGGTTGGCAGGGTTGTTAATGACGGTAATGACAGTGTGCCACTGCAACAGGATCTAGAAAATTTGGGCAGATGGGCTGAGAAGTGGCAACTGAAGTTTAACACTGGCAAATGCAAAGTACTGCATATGGGTAGAAGTACGTTCCCCCAGAGGAACGTACCAACTGTGTGGTACTACACTTAGGGTTGTTGTTTGTTTGTTTGGTTTTTAGGAGCATTAGCAACTAAATGTCATATTGCTCCGGGGATATGTGGTGGTCGTTCCCTGACCTTTCCATATTTGGTGGGCACGGGATCGAACACCGAGCTAATCAAGAAGCGTGTGCTACGCACTGCTGCTCCTGCCCACCTGGCTACGGAGGCGCCAACACACTTAGGGTGGTAGAAAATGAAAAAGACTTGGGAGTAATTGTCCGGTCCAATATGAAGTTTTCTGAGCAATGCAGACAGGCTGCAAGAGCAGGTCATGGGGTTTTGTCAATGATATACAGGAATTTTTCCTGTATATCAGCAGGAAAAAAAGAGTTGATTATCCCTTTGTATAAGGCAATGGTCAGGCCAAGCCTTGAGTACTGCATACAGGTCTGGAGACCTCATTTTAGGAAGGATGTAGATTTGCTTGAGCATGTACAGAGAAGGGCAACAAGATTGGTGAGGGGAATGAAGGGATCCTCTTACCAAAAGAGGCTTAAGTTCTGCAAACTGCAGCGGCTGGAGACTAGGCACCTGCAAGGTGATCTGACTAGAGTGTATAAGGCCTTGAATGGGTTGACCATGCTGAATTCTGATGGCATTCTTCCACTTGCTCAGATTACTAACCTAAGAGGGCATAAATTCAAATTGAGGAAAGACAGTTGTAGAATAGATGTGCTGAAATTTGCAGGATTACTAGCAGTCCCACCATCATAAAGATGCAAGCAGAGGAGGATTTGGCTGTCACAGACCATCCAGACTTCGACGAAATTAGGTCCACTTGACTTGAATGTCATCTGAATATCAGTTCCATCAGCATTTTAGACTCCCAGGTAACAATTACAGCTTGTCTGGCATATCTGAGAGAATGTGACAACCTCAAGGACCAAAAAAGGAAATTTGCCTTTAGGCAGTGGGTAGTTAATTGATGGAAGTTTGTTCCAGCAATTAACTACCCACTGCCTAAAGGCAAATTTCCTTTTTTTTTTTTTTTTGGCTGTTGCTACATAAGCTCATACACTTGCTTTCTTGTATCACATGCCTCTATTACTATTACTATTTCAAAATTTTCATTGTTTCTATATATAGAAACAATGAAAATTTTTTGTTTCTTGCTGAAAAGGTTAACCTACACAACCGAGGTCGTGTAGGTTAACCTTTTCAGAAATAAAAAAAAGAGATTGAATCTGCTGACCTGCATGACATCAACTCTATTAACTTTGTGTATCTTTTGTGTATACTTCAATTTACCATACATATTAGTTGATTCTTAAATTATTAAGAATCAACAAAAAGCAGCTATATACTTTCAGACTCAGTTTCTTATTCTGAAAGAAGCAATGAAAAGTAATGAAAAATTGTAGTATGGGCAATACTTCGGTCTTTTGATCAACTACTGCCTGCACTAAAATTTTAAGATGACAGAATCACAAACAAAAAATATCAGAGGGCAATTTTTTTTTTTTTTTTTTTTTTTTTCATTTTGGATGATGCTTTATAAGCTTACATTCTTGCATCATTTGCCACTGCTAACACTGATACTAATTTGAGATTGGGGTTCAGTTTTAGAAGAATCAACCACTGTGTCCTGAAAGCACCACAGAAATACTGTCAGGATTGAGAGCACAGAATTCCATTTTATTTCAGTCAATACCAAATATTTTAAAACTATTAAATTACATATTCAGGTAACATATATTATGTTATTTACTCTTATGTGGGATAGGCCTTACTGAATATGCACAAAAATATCTCAACTGACATGAAAGAAGTGCTGGATTCCTTTGCAAAGAAACATTCTTGGAAGATGGAATTTATTGTAAATATTGGAGGCAAAATACGGCACATTACAGTACAAAAGAGCCCTGCTTAGCAGTCTTAATTAAGGCCATAAAAACAGTGTTAAGTGAATCTGTGTTAAGAGTAATTTCTCTCCATAGAAAATAATGTAACTAATTTTAAATTAGTTACATTTAAATGGAGCAGAAACATTTAAACTTTTAAATATAAACTTTAAATATGTAAATGATGCAATAAAACATAAATACAGTCAGATCTGCTATAACGTGCATTTTTGAAACGCAAATTTGCTCCAACACGACTAATATATTAGGGAACAATGAGAGTATAACACAATTTTCGTGTTGGCTCATGTGCGATTTTGTCTGCGAGTAACACCAGGTGAATGCAAAACCCAACACCAAGCTGAACATAGCGACCTGCACAGCAATACATACAAGTTAAGCTGATGTACAAGTTGGTGCAATTGCATCATTTCTGTACGTAGCTAACTACTTAAGTATATCTCATATTGTGAATATCTTCACAACAAGTTGCCATAATATTGCACTACCTCGAATAAGTAATGCTTCGCCACAGGAGAAGACTATTGTTACTTATTCTCAGCGGATACTATCACCCGTAAGGCACTGTTTCGGAGCTTATTGACTTCTCATCGGTGGGTGGGCAGGTACCCTGGTGTTGCAATGATGACAACCCAGTTGCAAAGTATAACTCCACAATATGAGAGATGCCTGATGGTGTGGAGTAATTCAGATTACAGAATAGTTTAGGGTTAAACTATTCTGTAATACATGTTAAGCTTAAAAAATGTCAAATGTGTGAGAGCTATATTTCCCATTTGCTGTAGTTGTGTTGGTCAGAGATACACTGTTGTGATTCGCTGTATTCACAAGATAACAGGTGATGTTGTAGGCCGACTCAGGTTTTCAGAGCTTACCTTCTTCTGTTCAAAAATAAATTGTGTCAGGCGGGATAGCGTGATCAGAGGAGCACACTACCATAAAACAATTTGAAGTTCCCAGTTTAGTGGGATTTTCTGTTAGTGCAATCTAATTATAAATGGGTAGTAAACTCGATCTTATTTCATTTGCGATAATACCAATAGATGGAATTCTGTTGGTTTTACGTTATTATGGTGAAATGTTTCCCCTTCCATGAAATCTTCAGTCATATAAAAAAATAAATAAATTTTCAGAATCTTCTCTTCATTCCTGTTTTTTAAGCTTCGTAAACTTGTCACTCTGTATCTCACTTGTGCAATTTGTGTGTGCCATATTCGTTGTTATTGATTGCTTTTTTTTTTTTTTTTTTTGTTTTAAATTTTACAGTCCAAAAAAAAAAAAAAAAAAAAAAATGTTGATGAACAGAAATATCAATTAGTAAGTATATATTACGGTGCTGTATTTACTATAATATTTATTATAAATTTAAGGTGTTTAAACCTGTAAAGCAATTTTATTGGGTTTCTAACTTTTTTAGTGTTTTACTTAGTGTTTTACTCACTTGAGTGCTCTTCCACATCCCTAATTTTCCCATAAGCCCTGTTGTTTTTAATGCATGAAATACCATAACACGAAGTTTTTTAGGAACACGTGTACCGTGTTGTAGCAGAACTGACTGTACAGTATACGTTCAAGAAAATGCAAAATACTTACCTTAAAATTACAAAACCTTATATGTGTACTATATTCACATTATTTACAATAACAACTTGAGATTCTATTAATTTTCAGATAACTGAAAATCACAAAATCAGCTTTTTAGTGCCCAATTTAGTTTCCAATGATAAGTTTTTCCATAGCTTTTCCTATTCTTTGAATATTAACATATGCTGACTCACCTGTTCTCTCTCTGAGGCCATTTAAAAAAAAAAAGGGAGAGGTTAAAACTGCCTACAAGGTAAACTAAAATCAATCATGACATGAAATGCACATAAACAATACATAAACCAAGACTGACTAGAAACCAAAACTAAACTGGTAACAGCATTTCTGAGACATTGCTACTGAGCCATGTGCAACTAAAAGCGGGCACCTCCGTAGCCAGGTGGGCAGGAACAGCAATGCATAGCACAAGCTTCTTGATCAGACAGGGGTTCGAGCCCATGACCACCAAATACGGAGGATGCGGAAAGGTCAGGGAATGACCACTGCATATACCCAGAGCAATATGGCCTTAGTTGCTAATGCTCCTAAAAACAAAATAACAACAGCAACTAAAAGCAATTAAACAGAATCCCAGAACATGCACTCCCTTTTCCATAACACCACCAGATGAGAGGATGTATAAAACATATAAAGATGTATGATGCTGCTATGGTAGCTTTGATATATTTCTCCCCTTATAGCAGTGAATAATTGTAGCATCTTAAAGCCATGAACCCAAGAAACCTGTGCCAGTGCAAACAGTTACAGAAAATTAACACACAAGTAAATTATTTGTAGGCACAAAAAATAACTTTGGAAGCAAAAAACGACAGCTTTCAAAAATTCTCCTTGTCATAAATTATAAATGCTTTACAACATTTCATTACAATTTGGCAGGCAATTCAGCCATTTTATCATTAATTACAACACTGGTTAAAAGTCAATTTTTAATAGTGAAATCAAAGAACAGCCTTTGAAGGCATGCACTGTGAATTACAGTTGACTGGAAATCGCACTGAAGGGCATTAAAAGGAAAAGGTTTTTTTTTTTAATAGAGCCTCTCAGAAACCCAAAAATCTGCTAATAGGTACCTCCCTTCCAAGGCTATGAGGAGTGAATAGCACTATTCCAGGGAAACAGATGCAACTCTTGGGGAGAATATGAAGCACTGAACGGACTGCACTATAACAGAGAACAATTGTAACTAGGTAAATTGTTTATTTATTTTAAACCATTATTTCTTATTAATCTTTTATTTGCTGCCAATCAAAAAAAAACTGTGTACTTTTTTAAAACTTATTTTTCAAACAACTATATCTGTTTGTGTCGCCTCCCAATAATAATACTTTTACAAATTATGCTATTTACTCATGTTTTTATTCACACCAATCACATACCTCTAAACTAAAGATATCTGAGATTCTAAGATTCTACTTGTGTATGTTCTAATTAAAGAAATATTATTATTATTATTATTATTAGCCATATGGTGCAAGGAAGCCTGAGGCTTATGCTGCACTGGCCAAAAAAAAAAAAAAAATTTCCCTATTACCCTGAGAGAGAGAAAGAAGTAGAAAGGAATCGCCAAAAAAGAGAAGGATGATGATATCCAGCTCAGGACCCCGGGTGTGCCAAGCCCATACTCACCAGATGTAAGCCCCTGGGGGTTAATATGTACATTCTGGTGCACCAAAGGCCATGTAGGTGAAATAAACTGAATCATTTGTTATTATTCAATTAATTTTCATTCTTAAAAACCTAATAATTAAAACTGAAAGAGTTAAAAAAAAAAAACAAGAAAAAAATATGTATAACAGTACATAAAAAATCTCGACATTCATTTTCCCGTGTGACATCATCACATAGGATAACAAATACTGAGTGACATCGCCAATGTGTGTGTACGTCTGTGCCCCTCCCTAAATTCTGGATCTGCCCTTGTATAGTACTACAGTAAGTTCTAATGCTTTTCTGGAATTTTTGAATCTAACATTGTCAGCTGCTCATCTTATCTGTTTCCACAAGTCCAAACTTCATTAAGTATTGATTGGGCCTCTGGAAGCCACTTTTGGTGCAATTTAAACAGTATTTTGCAATTTCTTAAATTATTTTCTTCAAGATAATTTTTTTATATAAACTGTTGCCTTGTTAAACATTACTGTTTTTATGTAATGCATTTTTGTTAATCTTTACTTATTTAAATTCATAGCTGTTTTTCTAGTCAGTAGGTAGGTAAGTGGCAATTGTCCTTTTTTTAAAGGTGAGGAGGCCTTTTGTTCCGGGTTCCATGTTTTAAGAAATATAGTGTCCATCTGAAAAAACAGTAACTAAAAGTTTATTGAGAACTAATAAGTAGGATAAAACAGGTACAAAAATAATAAAATAAGCACAGAAAAATAATAAAATAAGCACAGAAAAATAATAAAATGAGCACAGAAAAATAATAAAATGAGCACAGAAGCTTTCGAGACTATGGGTCTCTTCCTCAACAATAAAATACATAAATACGTTACATATGGATTCTGTCAAGTGAATGTTCCTACCATTACATGCACCAACCTCGTGTGCTCTTTGTTTGTATGGCATGACCATGCCTGGCACATTCTTGATTCCATATGTAACGTATTTATGTATTCTATAGCTGAGGAAGAGATCCATAGTCTTGAAAGCTTCTGTGCTCATTTTATTATTTTTCTGTGCTTATTTTATTATTTTTGTACCTATTTTATCCTACTTATTAGTTCTCAATCTTGTTTTTCCAGATGGATAAACGAGATTGAGAATATATTTCTCTATCCGTCCTTTTTTTTTTTAAATATATGACAAATAATGTGCCAGTTACATGAATTTTCCTGAAGGATAAATGCCAGACAGCTGAGACTTTACTGTATGTAGATTGTTGTGTCTACGTACACGTGTGTGTGGGGGGGGGATCTATGGAATCAGAACTGGGCCTAAAACTTCCTCATGAAAACAAAACATACACTATAATTTGGAGTCAATTCAACTTTCCCTTCTTCAGTATTGTATAAAACACAATTTCATTTATATATGAATCTACTGGTCCAATTTTAATGAAATGGGAGGACTTGACAAAACTTCCTAAAAGATCCAAATACAAAATTTCATGAAAATCAATTATAATCATCAGATGGATAGATGGAAATGGTGAAGAAAACAGGCATCTTACATATATAAATGTGTAAGGTTCCTGTTTTCTTTGCCATTTTAGGCACATTCATAAGAACATGCCAAAAAGTGACAAGAAAACACTGAAACGTAGTAGTAGTAGTAGAGGCATATGGTGCAAGAAAGCAAGCTTATATAGCATCAGTCAAAAAAAAAAAAACCCATTTCACACATCCATTCCCTCTAAATGTTTGTCCAGTTCCTCCTTGAATTAATTTAAGCTATCAACTTCCACAACAACAGATAGAAGTTTGTTCCAGCAATCATCTACCTACTGGTTAAAGGCAAATTTTTCCACACATCTATTCTATAACTGTCTTTCCTCAATTTGAATTTATGCCCCTCAGGTTTGTATCTGAGGAGAAGGAAGAATCCCATCAGAATTGAGCCTGCTGTGTCTGAATTATTACAGCAGCCTTGTCTAGATGATTCTGCAATACATCTTTAACCAGTGTCTCCATTATTTTCCCAGAAACAGAAGTTAAACTAACAGGTATGTAATTACTCATGTCACCCTTAGATCCCCTTTTTGAATTGGGGATACATTTTCACATCTCCAGTCCGTGGGGACTTCCCCTGAGTCCAAGGATGCTCTCATAATTATGGCTAAGGGTTTGTTTACTTCCTTCAGCAGCTGAAACAATGCTTCAAAGTCTAGAAATTCCACACTACTACACTGGCCGTAAAACTAAATAAACCCACAACTAAAGAGACATATATAAAAGAAGTCTCTGAAGGCAGATTTTAACTTGATACTCTGTATGCTGCACTCTGCTAACAGCTGATATATAATTGAAGGTTATGGTAGATTGTTTGATATGAATGGGACAACCTTGGTGTGAATGACTGAGCAGGGGATGAATTGAAGCATATGGGGAGAAAGGGAGAAAGGGGGGATTGATAAAAGGCCTATGAGAGTTGGTAATTTTAGGTCTCTCTCTTCCCCTAGTTAGATAGGCATTGTAAGGGAACTGATGGCACATTAGTGGATGATTATAAAACTTAATTCTGAATATTTTTATTGTTGTTTTCATTTTTAATTATTTTTCTTAATATTCATTCTAGAGCTTACCTCCCTCTCCATAAAAAATTAGAGAACTATAGTATTTAGTATGAGCTTCATGGCATAACTCATCAGTCTCACAGCACAGCATAGCCAAAACAGTCATCACTTTGTTCAACACTTTGTTATCTGTGGATATAAGTTTTAACATGCTTGTCCTCTCATATGGAAGGAACTGCAAGAAATACACATGAATATATATATTAAAAAATATTAAATATATATATTTAATAAGTTTGTGTGTATATATGCATGCATGTACAAGGTGGGCCACATGTCACTTTACTGAAAAAAGAAGTAATTTACCAAGAAAACATTGCTGAAAACAGTTTGAACAATTTATTTAAATGTCATAAATAATATTAACTGAATATAGTATTACTACTCAGTAAACTATATTTGATCCACCTCACACACACACACGTGTATATATATTAAAATTAAATAATGAAAAAAATTTTAAAAAAGGATAAAGAAAACAAAGTGGATAGTAATTGTCCTATGAATTGACCATATTGGCCATTTGATTAATATTATTCTCTATACATTAAAATAATTATCCTCCTAATGATATTTATTCAGCCAATGAGAGAAGAGAGATATGAATTACATGGTAATACATAACAAATACAAAAATACGTTGATTGGTTTTTGGGTTTTATTGGCGCATTAGCAACTAAGGCTATAATGCGCCACACACAAAAATAATACGTAACAGAGCTTGTTTTACTGTGGTAAAACAAACAAACTTCTGTTTAATTGTGGTCCCACGCTATGTTTATCTAACATGACCACGCAGTACTATTCTTGATTTCCATATGTAACATATTTATTTAAATAAACTAAATGCAACAAGGCATAATATTTTAAGAGTTTAAGATTCTATATCTATATAATATCAGTGTAGATACACCATAGACAACCCTTAAAGAAAAACTACGATCATAGTGTGAAAGGCACCCACCGATGACATAGTGTGAAAGGCACCCACCGATGAAAAGCCAACTAGCTTTGAAATGGTGTTGTCTGGGTGGTGGTTCCTACCAAAAATAAGCGACAATAGTCTTCTCTATTATGAGTTAGTTAGTTAGTTAGTTATTTGGTTTTTAAGAGCATTAGCAACTAAGACTATATTGCTCTGGGGATATGCGGTGGTCATTCCCTGACCTTTCCGCATCCTCTATTATAAAGTATTACTTATTCGAGGTAGTGCAATACATGGTAACTCATTGTGAAGGATGAGCACAATATGAGGTACAGATGAAATGATGCTGTTCACACTATGATCGTAGTTTTTCTTTAAGAGTTGTCTATGGTGTATCTACGCCGATATTACATAGATATAGTAACATATTTATGAATTCATAGCTAAGGAAGAGACACATACAGAGTCAAAGGTTTCTGTAAGTATTTTATAAAAAGAAGCAAGTTTAGCGAGCAGGAGGCAAAGCCTCCTACTATATATTAAAATTAAATAATGAAGAAATTTTAAAAAAGGATAATAAAGAAAAGAAAGCGGATAGTAGTTGTCCTATAAATTGACCATACTTGCCATTTGATTAATATTATTCTAAACTATACACTGGTAGAGCTCTTACTCTTGATTAAGTCCCTTACCTGCATTTGCTTGTTTAGTTCTTTATATTTATATTTATATTTCTAGTTTGGCTTTTAATTAGCATTACAGTTTGGCTTAATTGTCAGCCAAACTGTAATGCTAATTTAAAAAAACATTCTGCTAATTAAAAAAAAAAAAGTTCTGTTTATATTTTGGCATGACTACTGGAGTTTACAAGTATACAGTAGTCTTAAACTACCGTATATTTTTTATGTATCACACACATATATATATATATATATATATATATATATATACACATATACACAGGGTGATTCACTACCAGTGCGACAAACTTGCAGGAGGTGTAGGGGGCACAAAGACGAATCGGAATCACACAGCATTGCAGGGCCCGAAATGCCTTCGTCATGCGGTAGAGGACGTTGAACAGGAGGTCGTGTGAAGAGCGATGCCGCTGGAAGTCAGCATTTGCGAACCGGTTCCCAAGGCAGTAGGATGGACGAGTATTCAAACATTGAACTGGCCGACATGCACCTCGCGTATGGAGCTGCAGACTGTAACAGGCACGCCACTCTGCACTTGTACTAGGAACGTTTCCTGCACAGGCGTGCTCCTCATCATACGATTTTGAATCGAGAGCAAACAACGAGGATGCCAGACAATGAGGAGAATGTCCTACGTCTTGCAGAAGGCAATCCGAGTATGAGTACTCAAGCAATAGGCCAACGATTGGGTATTTCCCAATCACTGTATGGAGGATACTGTCAACAAACCAAATGAGTTCATACCATCTGCAACGCATCCAATCATTGGAGCCTGTGGATTATCCGCTCTGGAGGACTTTTGCTACTTGGTTTCTTCAATAGAAACGGTTCGCAAATCCTGACTTCCAGCGGGATCGCTGCTCACGCGACCTCCCGTTCAACATCCTCTACCGCAGGACGAAGGCATTTTGGACCCTGCAATGCTATGTGATTCCGATTCGTCTTTGTGCCCCCTACACCTCCTGCAAGTTTGTCGCACTGGTAGTGAATCACCCTGTATATATGTACAGGTGACCCCCGCTTAACGCTGATCATTCGTTCCCGAAAAACAGAGCGCTAAGTGAATCCGCGCTAAGCGAGCGCCGCTTTCCCATAAGGTAACATATGTATTTATGAGCTGCGGTCAGTGCCATAGGATATTTCCTAAAGAATAATAAACAGTAATGAAAAGATGCACAAATGTTGGTCAAAATATTTAATATTCAAATATTTGCACATATAAAATATTCTGCATTGCATACGTATAATTATGTGGTAACTACTTGCGTATCAAAAGTAAATTTAAAATTCCAATTAAAAAAATGAATTTAATTTAATTGATGAATTTAATCATGAAAAATGTGTGCATTTTGAGTTGAACTTTGGCCCTTTTCCAAATAAACTAAAAGGGGTATTAATTTTAAATCCCCCGCAGCGTTAAAACCAACAATAAAGTCAACCGATCCTTCACCGCTTTGAAACCTGGCATGTTTTTTTCTTCTTTCAATATGAAACTTCTTTTAGGCATTCGTTTCCACAAAAGTCCTGCTTCAGCTATGTTAAAAACTTGTTGAGAAGTGTAACACATAATACCCCTCTTCAATAATTTTAACAAAAGTTCTTTTTTGAAAGTTTCGGCTCCTTGATCTGCACTTGCGGCTTCTCCCTGGATTTTAAATCTATTCAACCAGCCCTTACCAGTTTTAAATGGTTCCACTTTTTTTTTTTTTTTAGGCGAGTTTTCTTCAGATCATCATATTGGCTAATCTCTTTCTCTCTCTTTTTAATATTTAACTTAACTGAATTCTGCATTGGAATATTATCTTCAATAAAATTAGTCTTTCCATTTCAATCCTAATAGCCGGCCTAGTCCTAGTTGCTTGTAGTGGAACAGCTATCTTTCCCACTGCAAAAATTAATTCTTTATTTTTTTATAATTGTTCTTACAGTTAAAGTTGCAAGTCCTAAATTATGGCACACATCCGTTTGTCGTTGACTGGAATCGATTCGCTTCAAAACGTCTAATTTACTTTTCAAATTCAGTCTTTTTCTGACATTTATAGTCTTCGTACTGCGCCCAGACGTTGTTGCTTTTTCATTCCTATCAGTCATTATTAGCTCTTCGAATATGTAACTGCGTTGGTTGAATTAATTACGATACAATGTTCAAGTAAACTTTCCGTTACGCACGATGTCTAATACTCTACTGAGTGATGACTAGACTTCGGATAAATGCATATAACGCAAATATTACAAGCAATATATTTGATCATTTTTTAAAATGTTGATCGCGGAACTATGTGACAAGTCACTGTACTGAAACTAAATTAGCGTGCGAGAAAATTTTACTGAGCGTGGGAAAATTTCTCAAGTCGGCGTGGGAAACGTTTTAATGCTGTTTTGCTATTCATTTTCAAGCTATCGACTCCATCAAATGAAACGATTTCGTTAATATGTCAAAAATGTAATCTGTAAAAGAGCGTTATAGTGATCTGTGACAGCGTTATAGTCAGATACGGGTTATAATATAAGAACAGCGTTATAGCGAATCAGCGTAAAGCGAACCGCGTTATAACGGGGGCCTGCTGTATATGTGATACATAATAACATATTATGTGATACATATATATAACACATATATATATATATACACATGTTATATACATGTTGTCTCAAAAATATTGGTACAAACATTTAGGGGAGGTAGGTAACATCTCAAGGAATGTGAATCGCATAGGAATCCATAACCGGAAACGGCACGGGAAAGTAGTAGCAGAGGCACAAGAAGCAGAAATAACACAAGACAGTAATTAGTGGCAAACATTTATTTGACATAATATTATCAATGGAGTATGAGATGGATGTATTTCATAATGTTACAACAGATGCTCGAAGATTCCACCATGAGATGCAGTGCATGCATGACACCGACGCAGCGTAGATTGGCGGACACAGTCGAACACACCTGGAGTTTCTTTGACAGTAGCAGCGGGGCAGAGTGCTCCATGAGATCCATTTCCATCTCCATTTGCTCAAAACGATAGATTTGAGGGGCCCCCCACAGAAAGAAATCAAGGCTCGATAACTCAGGTGAGCGTGGGGGCCAGGCAATGGGTCCACCATGGCCAATCCATTGACGCCCAAAACGCCTGTTCAAATGGTCACAAACACATCTTCCATGATGGGCAGGCGCCCCGTCATGTTGAAACCAAATGTTGCGTCTCATATTTGCTGGAACATCATCAAGTAACCCTGGTAGAACTTGTTCAAGAAAGATCCGATATTTAGCGGAGTTCATGCAGGATGGTAACAGCTATGGGCCAACTAAGCAGTCACCGACCATACCTGCCCACACATTTATTGCGAAGCGATGTTGTGCCGCATGGGGGCACACACCGTTTGGGTTGTTGTGAGCCCACACATGATCATTGTGCTGATTGAATAAGCCTTCCCCAGTGAAATAAGCCTCATCTGTGACCAAAACATAGGCTGGAAAATTCACGTTTTGAACACTTTCTTGGAGAAACCACTGCGCAAAAGCCACACGTGCAGGATGATCATGGAGGAGCAGTAACTGAACCCGTTGGATATGAAAGGGGTATAAGAAATCGTCGTGCCAGACACGGTGTACACTGCAACGAGACACTCCTAAGGCAGAGGCAACGGCACATGTGCTGGTAGTAGGATTATTCTGGACGGCATTCAACACACTTTCTTCCATGGCGGGAGTTCACGTCGAACGTGGTCTGCCTGCACTACTCCTGTTACCTCTAAATGGCCCATAATCGTACAAATTTTGATGCACATGCGCAAACAAATGGTGGTCCGGTACATGTCTGTCTGGGAAGCGTTCTCCATAAATTCGTTGAGCGGCTCGTCCATTGCCCTCTGCTAATCCATACACTAGGTGCATGTCTGCCAGCTCAGAGTTCGTATATTGATGCATGCTCTTTGTGTGGCGACTACTGCTTGAATGAGTAAATCAGAAATTTTCCCTCTCGCAAACTGATGAACAGCGCCATGTACCGACTTACGGTAACGTTTCTTGTTATGGGTTCCTATGCGATTCACATTCCTTTAGATGTTACCTACCTCTCCTAAACGTTCGTACCAATAGTTTTGAGACACCCTGCATATATATATATACAAAACAATATTTTAGTTAATTATAATACCAACTAGATAAATTGAAGAATTTAGCAAAAGTATTAGGAGTGAAAACTATACTCATTAGTTCAAAGTGCCAAGTTTAGTTAACCTAAGTTGGAATTCTTTGTTGTACCCTATAAATAAACACATAAAATAAAATAAAAAGAAAATAATAATTGGCCGAGGCTATCTGTTTCTGTTTGCCATTTGCCAGTTTTTCTATGTTCAAATATACTGAGTATTTACTGCGAATATATAATCAAATTGGCATAATTACTTTAATATATATTATCAAGGCTGCCATAGCCTAGTGGTCAGGCGCACGGGTGCATAAGTACATGTGCCTTGAGTGACCGGGGTTCAAGCCCGTGACTGCTGAATACGGTGCTGATTCTTGTATTCTGTGTATCTTGTAAACTCCTCTGACCGTTTGGTCGTCCCGGTGTATAAACAGAAAATTTATTATTTATATCTTAAATTTAGCAGAAAACTGGCTAGTCCTACAGATAGCAGTGAAAATTAATAATAATTGAAGTGAATAATATATTAAGGGTAAGTTGCTACAATGGATAAAAGGATGGTTAAGTGGGAGAAGACAGAGGGTGGTAATCAATGGGTGCTGCTCTTCGTGGACTAATGTTATTAGTGGAGTCCCACAGGGTTCGGTGTTGGGTCCACTGTTGTTTTGTATATTTATCAATGATATTGATGAAGGTATATCAGGCTTAATGTCGAAGTTTGCAGATGACACGAAGGTTGGCAGGGTTGTTAATGACAGTAATGGCAGTGTGCTACTGCAACAGGATCTAGATAATTTGGGCAGATGGGCTAAGAAGTGGCAACTGAAGTTTAACCTTGACAAATGCAAAGTACTGCATATGGGTAGAAGTAACCCCAGAGAAACGTACCAACTGTGTGGTACTACACTTAAGGTGGTAGAAAATGAAAAAGACCTGGGAGTAATTGTGCAGTCAGATATGAAGTTTTCTGAGCAATGTAGACAGGCTGCTAGGGCAGGTCATGGGGTTTTGTCAATGATATATAGGAATTTTGCTAGAAGGGAAAAGGAGGTGATTGTCCCTCTGTATAAGGCAATGGTCAGGCCACGCCTTGAGTACTGCGTACAGGTCTGGAGGCCTCATTTTAGGAAGGATGTAGATTTGCTTGAGCGTGTACAGAGAAGAGCAACACGATTGGTGAGGGGAATGAAGGGATCCTCTTACCAAGAGAGGCTTAAGTTCTGCAAATTGCAGTGGCTGGAGACTAGGCACCTGCGCGGTGATCTGATTGAGGTCTATAAGGCCTTGAATGGGTTGAGCACGCTGAATTCTGATGGGATCCTCCCACTTGTTCAGAATACGAACCTACGGGGACATAAGTTCAAATTAAGAAAGGATAGATGTAGAATAGATGTGCGGAAATTTGCCTTTAGCCAGCGGGTGGTTAATTGCTGGAACAAACTTCCATCTGTCGTTGTGGAAGTTGATAGGTTAAATAAATTTAAGGAGGAACTGGACAGGCAATTGGAGGGTATGGTGTGATTTTTTTTTTTTTTTTTTTTTTGGCTGATGCTGCATAAGCTCCTACACTTGCTTTCTTGCATCAAGTGCCACTACTACTACTATGAGTACCAACTATTTATTTATGTAGTGAAAAGGAAGGCTTATGCCTAAAATTAAGGCGAATATGAAGAGGATTAAGGATAGTAATAGACCTGAATCTCCCTCAAATTGCTCCAATAGATTTTGAGGTATGCCTAAAATTAAGCAAAAAGCAAAAGCATAGAAACAGTATTTTATATAGATACTTAGGATTTACCGGGAGCGTAACTGCCCGACCTTTTAGTAAGGATCCTGGTATTATAATATGTAGTGATGTTTGATGTAATTAGAAGAAATTTTAGAATACCTAATATATCATAAATCCAATAATGATTAGAAAATTATCTGATATATTAGAAGTCTTTTGAATAAGGTATAAAATCAAGTACAATAGAAAATACCTGATATATTAGAAAATATATGGATAAGATAAAAATATAGAAGCTCCATGGGAAATTATAAGAATAAATCCTCATTTACTTCAATTAGTTAATCAAAACTAGTTTTCTATAAAAACAGAAATTAAATAAATAGAAAATGAACTATACCTTCTTGCAGTGGACTACAAAGCTAAAAGGCTTTTATATTCCTTTTATTTGGAGGGAGATTGAGGTCTATTACTATCCTTAATCCTCTTCATATTTGCCTTAATTTTAGGCATAGCCTACCAACTATTTAGGCTATGCCTTAATTTTAGGCATAGCCTAAATAGTTGGTACTCATATATATTATTCATTATTCACTTCCATTATTATTAATGTTCACTGCTATCTGTAGCTAGCGGTTATTCTGCCAGTTTTCTGCTAAATTTAAGGTATATTAAAGTAATTAAGCCAAGTCAATTATATATTCACAGTAAATTTGCAGTATATTTGAACATAGAAAAACTGGCAAATGGCAAACAAAAACAGATAGCCTCAGCTAATTATTGATGGGATATATTGAGTGGAGCTAGCCCTAGTTAACGTTCCATTCAATGTAACCATATATCTATAATTAGCTATATTATCATTTTAATTTTACTATTCTATTTTATGTGTTTATTTATAGGGTACAACAAAGTCCAACTTATGTTAGCTAAACTTGGCACTTTGAACTAATGAGTATAGTTTATGCCCCTAATACTTTTGCTAAAATCTCCAATTTATCTAGTTGGTATTATAATTAACTAAAATATTGTTATATACAGACAGATGTAATGTACAATCATAAATTTGATGGCATTAATCTGTTCTGCCACTCTTTCTTTTTCTATTTCTTATATTCTTTTACATAACTTCATATATATATATACACACACACACACACAAAGGGCATTTAAATGAAAACTACATAACCAACATAAAATGCACATTATGAAAAAAACTGATGATAATCTTGTGACCGATTATTAAGCAAAGACTGCAGACAACAGTGAGAACACACACGAACAATTTACTCCTACCACATCTACTGCCATTATTTGAAAACGGTCAATTTTCAAATTGGCAGCTATACACCAAAATAGAAACGTGATCTGTAATCTGATTTTTTGAATGCAAATGGTGAAGTGTGCATGAATCAATAGCAAGTCCATGAATAAGTTTAAGAACAGTTACTGAAGTGTTGAGGATCCTCAGCCTTATCCTCAACCAAGGAAAACAGATAATGTCATGATCCCAGAAGTCATAGTGGCAATAGAACATCATTGCATTCATTCAAATGAAAAACTGCAAAATTAATACAAAAATGCATAAACACAAAAATTGATGATGGTCTTATATCAAATTATTGATCAGTCTTTTGAGAACAATGAGTGCCCACATGGCACCATCTACCAGCATTATTTAGAAAGAATAATTTAAGATGGCAACACCCTTGCAGTCGTGCATCAACACAGAAAAATTATCTGTAATCTGATTTTTTGAAGAATTATCTGTAATCTGATTTTTATTTTTTGAATGCAGAAGCAAAAAAAACCTCTAACGAAATGTATTGCAGAATGTTGGCTCAGCATGGTGAAGTATGCATAAGTCAAAAGCAAGTCTATGGACAATGAGCGGATAAATAAGTTTAAGAACAATACTGAAAAGTGTTGAGGATTCTTCTCGATCAGGACAAGAAAATTATGCCACGACACCAAAAGTCATAGAGCAGTGGAAGAACTAAGAAACAACCATATTACTATGGAAAAAATTGCTATGGCGTGCAAGATTAGCCAAAAAAAAAAACCTATATCATTTTTTTTATCTCCTCTAATAATTTGTTTAATCTTTCCAAAATGTATTTAAAGTATCCACTTTCACTAGACACATATGGAAGTTTATTCCATCAATCAACTATTCTCTGTCTGCAAGCAAAGTTTTGCACAACTATAATGCAACCATTCATTTTCCATTTAAATTTACATCCCCCTTATGTGCATAGTTCCAAGAAAGAGGAACTAAGAACTAAGAGGAACAAGAAAGAGGGACTTTCTTGTACTAAAGACACCCATCAGCATTTAGTTTACTCAATCCATTCGAAACATTAAAAAATTCAATCAGGATTTCTCACAGGTACCTAGTTTCCAGATACTACAATTTACAGATCAAGTATTTCTCAGAAAAGTACCGTTTTGGGAACCTCACTAGCAGCGACATAACTAGGGTGAGGCAGGTGGGGCACGTGCCCTGGGTGCCAAATTTGGGGGGAGCATTTTTATTGTTAAAAAAATGGAAAAATTCCAAAAGAACTGTTTTCAAGGGGAGGGGGCATTTTTTTTATTTGCCCTAGTCACCATCAACCCTAGTTATGCCACTACTCACTATTAGTCTTCTTGCTCTTCTTTGCACTCATTCCAACAGATCCAGACTTTTCCTAAAATGTAACTTCCAGACTTGTATGCAGTATTAAAAATCTGGGCTAACCACTATATTATATAATGCCCTTGCTCCTTGTCCCAACAGGCAAAATTCTTGTAAATCATTGACAGGACTCCACAGGCTGTCCAGCAGCTTCCATCATGTTATTCTAGGTACGCATTTATCAATATTAAACCTTAATCACCACTTTTCAGCCCATTTGGATAATTTCTACAAGTCTTGTTGCAGTAGCATACCCTGATTTCTGTCATTAACCACCTGGATCACCTTTATGTCATCTGCAAAACTTCTACAATAAATGAATATACCTTCAATCATTATCATTAATAAATACTGAAAATAGTAAGTAAAGCATTAAACCCTGAGCAAATCCAAAATAACATTAGTCCAAGAAGAGCAGTGGCCATTATTCACCACTCTCTGTCTCTTTTTACTCAATCACCCCCTTTATCTATAGCAGTAATCTGTAGCAATGTTACACTGCTCCAATTTGTACAAGTCTTTCATGTAGAAGAGTATCAAAAACTTAACTGAAATCTAAGCATATCAGGTTAAAATTATTTTGTTCATTGTAACTACGTCATAATAGCTGATCAGATGTGTCAGGCAAAATCAACCCTTAACAAATCTATACCATTAATTCTGTATAACTGCTTTCCTGTGAAAATTATCAGGTATTAAGGTTTATACCCTAGAAGGATTACAAGAGAAGGACCCGTCAGACAATCAGCTGCCCAGCCCAATGCTTGAGCCCATGCTCCAACAGCAGACAACATAATGACATCCTTGAGGTATTGAAAATTGAGGCTATTGGAGACATTCTCAGATATGCCAGACAAGCTGTGCTTGCTACTTGGGAGTCTAAAACACTGATGGAACTGATATTCAGGTGACACTGAAATCAAGTGGACCTAATTTTGGCAGAGTCTGGATGGTCTGTGACAGCCAAATCCTCTGCCTGCACCTTTACAATGGTGGGACCACCCAGGTGTGAACCAATGTAAGCAGGAGTCAAGGTGTGGCACCCACACCACAGGGAGGAATGCCGCCCCTCTGTGTTACCAGGCAATACTAGGTGGTAGATGACTCTCGACTCATCAACCAGTGCAATACCACCACTTTGCTTATTGGAGGCTTGAAGTGGTGGAACCCATGTTAAGTCTCCAGAGCAAAATTCCGGTCAATCCTCCTCCATCTCTTCCATCATGCAGTATGATGTCTAGAATGAACACCATGGAGTGATCCAAACTTCCTTACCTTTCGAGGGTACAGTTCTAAAACAGTATTCGCAGGCCGGCTGATAGTTAGCACACCAGACCAAACCTATTGGTAACACACTCTCTCTCTCTCTCTCTCTCTCTCTCTGGGAGGCTTCCGGATCAGCTAGTGTATAATTTTGCTTACTCTGCCAGATAGTGACTGGAGAGAGTCCGAGTAGTGTGTGCAGGGGGGGGGGCATTGTCGAGGCTACATAATCTCAAGGATCTGGATATATTCTTACCATATGTATGCCATATCCAAAAATTTCATTACTTCATTCAGCATGTCCCTCCACACACACTTTTTCTTACTATCGAATACACCATGAATTGTCAAACTAATAGAGCAAGCTTATCTGCGAAAAGATCTAAACCTCCCAAACACTTCCTAGTTCATTTCACAAATATACATGGTCTCAGTTTTAATCTCAATTATGTCCATTTCCACTTACACTCTGCCAAACCACATGTACTTTTTCTGAAAGAATCTCAGTTATCAGTTGATTCAACCACTGCTCAAATTATTCACTGTATGACCAAATTATTCACTGTATGACTCCTTTTGCCTCAAAGGTGGTAATTGTGCATATGTCCATTCCGATATTCCCAGTCAGAGACTTGGTAATTTGGAATCTCCTTTTTTTGATGTTCTCTGGCTTAAAATCTCTCAACCTAATTCTGTCAAATTTATCTGTTGTCTCTACCGTTCTCCCAACTCACTCCACTAATCACTTGGAACTCTTTGACTTCCTGTCTTTGAAACTTGACTTTCGCCAGTCCAACTTTCCTAACAGCAAGGTAATTTTCCTGGGTGATTTTAATGTTCACAACTCCAGCTGGTCAAGATTCTGAGGCATTTGCAATTACTAATGACCTCGCACAACTTGGTGATTGTCTCTTCTCCAATGCAGCCTTTATCTCATGGCTATTCCCAAACCTCGTGTTGTTTGGCATTAACAGAATGCAAAATGGGATGACCTGCAAGATTTCTTTTCTTCTTTTCCTTGGTTGGATTACTGTTACAAAACTTCTGATGTCAACGTTTGCTCATATTGGGTCAGTGAAATTATTCTTGTAGGAATGGAATCCTTTATTCCACACTCCACTTTAAAATCTCATCCTTTATCTAAACCTTGGTTTTCCAATAAATGTGCTAAGGCTGTTCAAGAGAAGAATGTTGCATATCGTAATTGGCTTGTTTTCAATTCTTCAATTTCATTTTCTGCCTACACCAGAGCTTGCAACAATTGTAAAGCAGTTATTAATCAGTCCAAACTAGACTTTGAACAGGCTAAGAGTAGAAAATTTGCTTCTTGACGAGCATTCTGGCTCTTGGTAGCCGAGCATTCTGGGCTCTGAACAAAGCTATTGGTTGAAACTTTTGCCCACCTCTGTCAAAACCAGATGGTTCTATTGTCAATCGAATGCTGACCTGCTAGCATTCGATTTTTCTTCCAACTCATGTATTAATGATCTTGGAAATTTAATGAAAATATTGTAAAACAATTTTTGAAAAATCATTTTGCAATATTTTTGTCAAATTCTTTTATTTAATTTTTAATTGCATTCAATTGATTTTTAATTGTGTTCAATAGATTTTTAATTGTGTTCAATTGTGTTTTAATTGTTTTCAATTTATTTTTTCTGTAATGTAATATCGATTTTTTAATTTAATTTTTACTGTAATGTTATATTCATTTTAATTTCTGGAGAGTATCATATGGAAGTGTTCTACATATCATATTGAGGTAAACTCCTCTTATTCTTTTACAAATATCGAAATCAACGTAGAACGTATTGAGCCTCACAGGTCTGGTTTACACTATCAAATACGTATTTACTGAAAATTACAGTCTACAGAAGTTCAAGTCTAATGTCAACAAATATCTTCTTTCGTCTTCTCAACCTCCAATCCAAGCACGGTACTAAGTACTATAGGTTCTAATATCTCTCATGTTTGGGGTTTTCATAAAAAAAAATCCTCACAGCAGAGATCCTTGATCCCACAGGAAGCCTAGGAAACATCTACTTGACAACAATTGTGAAAAGGTTTCAACCAATCTGTGCCAGATTTTGGCATAAGCCAAATAAACCATGGCTTGGGGCACTGTTATCCAAGGATGTTTAGCTGCTTCCTTTTATGAGCATAAAAATGTATAATTGCATACTTTAGGAACTCTTTACATATTTCACTTAGGGCTTCATCATGTCTAAATTCAGACCTGTACCTGGCACACATATCATCATAATGATTTTTAGACAATTTTAACAAATGTATAATCAATAACACAATGAATGATTTTTAAATTTCAAATGTATGAAAGCTGCTACCCACACTGAAGAAAAGAGAGAGAAAAATTATTGTATATTTCACTGATTTAAATTTTATGATGATAAAAAAATATATTAATAACAAAAAAAAATTAAATTATCAACCAAAATCATGTTACCCTGTTTTTGAATAAAATTTATTTATATACCACATCACATTACACCTATTAATTTAACAAATTCAACCACTGAATTAATTACTTTGAGCCTGGGAGTGACATGTCTTACACATCTTGAATGTAAAGGTCTGATGAAAATGATAAAATTTAGAAAAACAACAAAGGCAAGCACAAAAAAAAAAAAAATTAACAGATGTCCATGCAAAACTAACACATCTTCAAAACTTAATTACCTGCTGGTGTAATGAACCAGTCTGTTGCCAGAGCAAAGCCAATCATGTCAAGATTGTATAGTCCTCCTAAGAGGAGGACTACACTAAAACTGATTCTGTTGTTCATACTCTTAATGATTCTGTAGGTGAGTTTACTGCAAAATAGAATTCCAATGTGTCATTTTTTTATCATTTTACATCTGAATCAGTAAATTTTGGACTACTTTGTCCTTTATGTATTTTGCAACCAGCAGAATTTAAACTGCCATGGGTAAATGTTTTATAATTCAAATTCAAGATAGAACAAGCTTCCTTAACCATGAATTTCCTTGAGAAGCACTATTTTTAACAAATAATGTCACCAAAAAGGCTATTTCTGTTATTTTTTTTTTTTAAATATAAAAACCACAATCCAAGTCTTGAAATAATCTACTGATCAAGATTACTGGTCTCTCATTGGATAATAGGCATCTCGATTAGCATACTTCTCTCAACTTGTGAATATTACTGCCTTGAGGTAAAAAGAAGTTAAAACTATTACTATCTTAATATAGAAAAGGCTAATATTTTTACACAGTAATAAGAAAAAATTTATATAATATAAAATATAAAATTTTTATTGTAATAAGTAAAATATAAAGTATATTTTACTTTTATAATTGTGTCGATAAATCAGAAATCTAATTAATTTATTACCTCACTTGCCTTTAAAATTATGAGCTCATTTAAAATTGGCATAAGATATTCCATCTAAATTTCTTCCCTATCCTTATTATTGTTCTTAAAGAAATTCTGTAAATACTCATACATATCACTTTACTCTCACTGTATACAAATAATGATATAATAATACACAACCTTTAAACTCATACTATATATGAATTAAATGTTCTGTTTTGTACATATCATAGCATTGCACTGTATATACAATATATAGTGCAATGTTATGTAATTATGTAACTGAAAACAAAAACATCTTGTTAAGTTTAATTTACTTAATTTCATTTATTTAATGGTAGAAATATTTGTGATGTGCTTATGCTAAAAGAGACTAAAAGTCAGTGTAATCAGTAATAAAGATAAATGATCGTCTCTAGAAATCAGACTGGCATAGAAGATGAGCATAGTGGCGGCAGACATTTTCAAAATTGCCTGAAGATCAGCATTTAAGGAATTGGGGTAGATATTTGAGAAATTTAAGTTGTTTGGGCAGGGTAAGGGGTTTCTCAAACTGGAAAGTGGAATGCAGTGCGCTATCATCAACAAAACTATAGAAAGGATTTCTGAAAAGATGATACTTGAGATAGTTTTAGACTTGGTAGTATATCTATTACCTAGTCTAAAACATTTCTTGATTACTTTAGGAAGAGTAGAGGTAAGGACGACGACTAGAAAGGAGAGATCTGTCAACCTTTTTAAGAACTACCTTTTGTACAGTAGTCTCTATGTTGTTTTTTATGACCCCCCCCAACATAAAAGGTATTAGAACCTACACTACTTAAAATTGTCGGTTCTAAGTACTGTAGAACTTTACACGGGCCGCATATGAGCAAATTTCCAAGCAAAAGAATAAAACATCAGTGGAACAAGAAAGTGTAAAAGGGTAGCACAGAACAGAAGAAAGCTAAGAAACATAGGTTTTAGGAACAAGTGGAGAAATGCAATCAGGGCCTGGAGCATTTTGAACAAGAACACCCAAGGTTGTTCAGAATTCTTCTAATGTCCTTCTGTTGGAAAACCATAGGAGGAACTGAGTGGAGTGTATTTGGTATGGTAGGAGGTAATTTACCATCTATTTACAAATTAATTTACAATTTGTAAATAGATGCTATTACGTCAGCTTTATCTTTAACTGCAGATGTAACAGAACCATTGGGTTATTACAGAAATGGGAGCATAGATGGACAGAAGTTGCAGACAATAGCTTTGGCAAGACACCACAGGCCTCAACTACCATTTTAAAAAGAAGAAAGTTTTCTCTCTTAGCCTGTTCAAAATCAAGCTCAGATTGATTAATAGCTGTTCTACAATTGTTGCAAGTTTTAGTGTAGGTAAAAAGTGCAGTCAAAGATTTGGATACAAGCCAGTTGCAAAATGCAACACTCTTATATTGAACAGCCTTAGCACATTTATTGGAAAACCAAGGTTAAGTAAAGGATGAGATTTTAGGGTAGAATAAGGAATAAAGGAAGTTATCTCAACAAGAATAATTTCTCTGACAAAAATCTGAGTAAATGTTGGAATAGGAAGATTTAAAACAGTAATCCAACCAAGGAAAAGAAAAAAAGAAATCATGCAGCATCCCATTTCAGATTCTTGTAATGCCAAATGATACAATGCTAAGAGTAGCCATGTGAGAGAGAGAGAGAGAAGTTGACTCTACTGGAGAAGAGACTGTCACCAATTTGTGACCTGAAATGCCTAAAGGACAATTAACGCTGACCATGTACTTTGAAAGGTTGCTGGTGAGGAAAAGATCAAGAATGTTGGATGTGTGTATGTGTGTTATTGTTATTATTGTTATTTGGTTTTTTTTTAGGAACATTAGCAACTAAGGCCATATTGCTCCAGGAATATGCGGTGATCATTCCCTGACCTTTCCGCATCCTCCGTATTTGGTGGTCACGGGCTCGAACCCCAATCTAATCAAGAAGCGTGTGCTCCGCACTGCCACTCCTGCCCACCTGGCTACGGAGGCGCCTGTATGTGTGTGGTTAAGACTGGTTAGTATTCTGGCATGGCAATTTGAACAAGCAGTGCCAAGTCATTAGTAATTTCAAAAGCCACAGCATCTCAATCAGCTGGGTCTGTGTAAATAGAAAACTGAAGCCAGCAGGAATTGTACACATAAAAATCACCAAGTAAATTACCTCACTGTTAGGAAAGAGACTGCAGAAATTAGAGTTTCAAAGAAAGAAGAGAGAGAGAGAGAAAGAGATATGAATGATTAGAATAGTAGGGAGGATGATAGAGGCAACAGATAAATTTTACAGAAATCAATAGAAAAATTCTGAACCAGAGGAGATCAAAAAGAAAAGATTCCAGATTTAGAAAGTTTCTGACGAGGAATATCAGAGCAGGCATATGGGCAAGTAATACCATCAGTGATGTGAAAGGAGTAAGATAATTAGAGTATCTGAAATAAATGGTGGCTGAGGCACCTGATAATTGAGACTTAATCAGAAAAAGTGAGGCTCCTTGGATTGTAGGTGGAAATGGACATCACTGAGATTGGAACTGAGAACAAGTGTATCTGTGAAATGAATGGGGAAATTTTTGTGAGATTTGGACCTTTTTGCAGATAGGTCTATTCCATTAATTTTAATATTCATGAAGTATTCAATAAAAGAAATAAAAGTGGGGGAGGGGGGGACATGTAAGAATTATTAAATTTTTGGATATGGCTTGCACACAGTAACAATATTTGTACTGAGCTCAGACAAGTAACAAGATTAGTAAGGGGCACAAAGGGGTGCCCTTACTAAGAAAGATTTCAGTTCTGCAAATTGCTGTATCTGGAAAATAGGTACTTGCAAGGAGACCTTAATCATTTAAGGCCCTGATTCTTAAATGAATTAAGCTGATAAAGGAGGATTGTAGGATTAATGTGTGGAAATTTGCTTTTGGCTAGAGAATGAGTGATTGTCAAACAAACTTCCATTTGGTGTTATGGAAGTGGATAGTTTGAATAAATTTAACAAAGAATACGAGAAATTATTAGAGGGAATAGACAAATGAGGTGTTTTTTTTTTACCCCCTGATGTTGTATAAGCTTGCTTCCATGTATCATTGTCCACTACTAATAATGAAGTCTCAATAGTTCCTCCCTCAAACACACTATTCAGACTCCCTGCAGTCACTAGCTGGCAGAGAAGAGGCAGTGAAATTATACAAAACTGATATGGATGCCTCCAAGAAAGTTACCAAGAGGTTCAGTCTAGTAGACTACCTAACAGTCAACCTGCAAAAACTGTTTTAGAGGAGTACTCTTGAAATGTAAAGAATATTGGATCTCACCATGATGCCCATCATGATGTCAACAGATATCACCTGCACTACATGAAAGAAGAGATAGAGACAAACCACTTCAAACCTCCAAATAAGCAAAATGCACTGGTTCACCTTTTTTTTTTTTTTTTTTTATGTGAACCCCAAACACGAGAGGTATTAGAATCTATAGTACTTAGTACCGTGCTTGGGTTGGAGGTTAAGAAGACAAAAGAAGATATTTGTTGACATTGGACTTGAACTTCTGTAGATTGTAATTTTCAGGAAATACGTATGAAGGAAGGTTGTTCCAGAAAACGGCAGATGAATGAATAAATGAGGAAGATGAAAAGTTGGTTCTGTGGGTTTGAAGTTGGACAGTAAATGGATGTTGGCTGGTAGCGGCACGTGTTCGGACTGTTTTGAAAGAGAGAGCAGGAATTATAGAAGCCAATTCAGAAGAACAGTGCCCATGGAAGTATCTGTAGAAGAGGCATGCAGCAGAAACAGTGCATCTATGAGAAAGCGAGTGGAGAGACTCTGTTAGAGATGAATCATTAATTAACCACACTGCCCTCTTCTGAATGGAATCAAGAAGCCTGAGAGAGGTTTTGGGGGCACCACTCCAGATGTGGAAACAATATTCCATGGCAGGGCGGATTTGCGATTTATACAGAGTGAGCAGCTGTTTGGAAGAAAAGTAACGCCGAGAGCGAAAGAGAAAACCAAGTTTTTTAGACGCAGAGGAAGCAATATTTGTAATGTGCTTGTGTCAAGAGAGATTAGAAGTCAGGGTAACCCCCAAAAAAGATATATCATTTTGCCTAGAAATCGGAGTGTCACTAAAGATAAGCATAGGAGCAGAAGAATCCTTTTTGCGAGATATAAGACAAGACTGAGTTTTAGAAGGGTTGAAATCAACTAAGTTGTCTCTGCCCCACTGGAGAATTACCTGAAGATCGGCATTTAAGGAATTGGTAGCAGATTTTCGAGGAGATGAAGCTCATTGGGCAGGACAAGGTTTCTCAAAATGGAAAGTTGAATGCAATGTGCTATCATCGGCAAATCTATGGATAGGATTTCCAGTCAATGGAAGAAGGTCATTGATATAGAAGAGGAAAAGAGTGGGGGAAAGAACTGAACCTTGGGGGACACCGGCATTAGTGGAGAAGTTAGAAGACAGAGAGCCATCTACCATCACCCTCAGTGAGCGATCAGAGAGAAAACTGGATAACCAATTACTAAAAACAGTTGGCAAACCATAAGATGGGAGCTTGATTAGAAGACCTTTATGCCAAACACGATCAAAAGCCTTTGAGATGTCAAGAGCAATTACTTGTGTTTCACCGAAACTTTCCATTGAATTAGTCCATAAATGGGTAACATAAGCCAGAATATCACCAGTGGATCGACACTGACGGAATCCATACTGGCGATCGTTGATCAGACGGAAGGTTTCTAGGCAGTTTAAGAGTTGGCGGTTAATTGATTTCTCCATTACTTTAGAAAGAGTAGAAGTAATTGCAATGGGACAATAATTGGATGGGAGGGATTTGTCACCCTTTTTATTAACTGGCTGGATATGAGCAAATTTCCAAGCAGAAGGAAAAACACCTTTGGAATAAGAAAGTGAAAAAAGGCGGCAAAGAATAGGAGTAAATTCAGGAGCACAGGCTTTGAGAACAAGTGGAGAAATACCATCAGGACCTGGAGCTTTTTTAGCATCAATATTCATCAAAATCCTTCTGATATCCTTTTGATGGAAGACCACAGGAGGCATTGAATGGAGCGTGTTGGGAATGGTGGGAGGTGTTTTACCAAGATCATTAATACATGAGCTGGAAGAAAAATGGGATGCTAGCAGGTCAGCTTTATCCTTGGCTGAAGTGACAACAGAACCATCTGGTTTTGACAGAGGTGGGAGCAGAGATGGGCAAAAGTTGCGGCCAATAGCTTTGGCAAGAGACCAGAATGCACGGCTACCATTAGGGCAAGAAGCAAGTTTTCTACTCTTAGCCTGTTCAAACTCTAGTTTGGACAATTGTAAACAGTCGAGTTGACACCGAAGAAAGGTGCAGACGTTATGTGTGTTTGTGGCAATTTGGCGAGTAAAACGCAGGTGATTATTGATAATATTTTTTCCTACCTACCTTTGTAAACACAAGACATTTTTGGTTATTTAGAAGACATGCAAGTATTTTTATTTGATTATTAAACCTTACTTTCTAATTTTCAATCTATTTTTTTTTTAAATTCCAGCATGGCTTCCGCAGCATCTCAAAAGAAAACCAAACCAAAAAAAAAAGAAAAATTATAGAAGGAAGATTGTTCAACGAAAAGTGGACAGATGACTACATTTTTGCTGAGGCAAATACTAAGGCAATCTGCTTAATTTGTAGGGAATTTGTGCCAGTTTTCAAAGACTACAATTTGAAAAGGCATTACATGCAAAAACATGCTGCGAAATTTAGTGCATATCAAGGAATGTGTCGTAAAGACAAAATAGCGGAACTAAAAAAAATTATTCATCTCAACAAAGTTTTTTAAAAAAATAACAACTGAAGCAGATTCTATTGTAAAAGCTAGTTATGTGGTTGCAAACATGATAGCAAAAAAATCAAAACCGTATGCCAATGGTGAGTTTATTAAGCAACGTATGGAAGGCATGGCAGATATAATTTGCCCTGATAAAAAAAAGGGATTTTTCTAAGACCAGTTTGTCTCACCAGACTATAGTGGTCGCCTCTGTAGCCAGGTGAGCAGGAGAAGCAGTGCGTAGCACATGCTTCTTGATTAGACCGGGGTTCGAGCCCGTGACCACCAAATACGGAGGATGCGGAAAGGTCAGGGAATGACAACCGCATATCCCCAGAGCAATATGGCCTTAGTTGCTAATGCTCCTAAAAACCAAATAACAACAACATAACAACCAGAATATAGCCAGGCGAATTGATGAAATAGGAAAATCTATTGAAAAAGTTTTGGAGAGTAGAGTGCTAGTTTTAAATTTTATGCTTTGGCGATAGATGAAAGTATTGATGCTACTAATACAGCTCAATTGGCAATTTTTATTAGAGGTATTGATGACGAATATAATATCGCTGAAGAAATGGCTTCTTTAGTGCCATTAAAAAACAACTAAATCAAGAGATTTATACGAAGCAGTGAAAAATACGTTAAAGCAATTTTCTTTGTCCATTGTGAACATATCTGGTTGTTGTTGTTATTGTTATTTGGTTTTTAGGAGCATTAGCAACTAAGGCCATATTGCTCCAGGGATATGCGGTGGTCATTCCCTGACCTTTCCGCATCCTCCATATTTGGTGGTGACGGGCTCGAACCCTGGTCTAATCAAGAAGCGTGTGCTACGCACTGCCGCTCCTTCCCACCTGGCTACGGAGGCGCCCCTGAACATATCTGGTATAGCTACTGATGGTGCCCCAGCAATGATAAGTAAAAGAGATGGACTTGTAAAATTAATAGAAGACGATGCAATTGTCTCCCAAAATTGACATCAATGCTGTAAATTTCATAAGGGCCAAGGGATTGAATCATCACCAATTCCAGGAATTCCTTAAATTTATGGATGCCGACTATGGGGACATCATTTACTTTTTGGAAGTAAGATGGTTAAGTTGAGGTAAAATGTTGAAAAGATTTTATGATTTGCGAAATGAAATCAAGTCGTTTATGGAATCAAAAACAAAATTTGTGCCAGAACTTGACGATGAAAAGTGGCTCACAGATTTGGCATTTTTAGTAGACTTCACCCCTCATTTAAATGAGTTAGAAAACCAACTGATCAATAAGTTTCAAACTATAACAGCGTTCAAAATGAAACTGAAACTATGGCAATCTCAAATTAAGGCAAACAATTTTATGCATTTTGACACGTTGGCTAAACACGGTCCTGTGAACAACGAAAAATATGCAGCCTTGCTTTTCGATTTGATATAGGAATTTGAGAACAGGTTTCAAGATTTCCGGAAAAATCTTCAATCTTTTGGTATATTTGCGACTCCATTTTCAGTTGACATAAACATATTACCTGCCAATTTTCAAATGGAATGCATAGAGCTACAATCTGACATTCAACTTAAAGAAAAATTTGATCATGTCTCTTTACTGGATTTCTATAAGATATATCTTCCCAGAGGAAAAATATCCCTCGCTTCACAATCATGCCTTATTCATGTCATTGCTATTTGGAAGCACCTACATTGGAAGCAGCTATTTTCAAGGATGAAGCACAAGAAGAATAAAACTAGAACCAAAATATCTGATGAGCACCTTGAGAACTCACTGAGAATTGCAACTACTTCCATCGAACCAAATATCGAAGCATTAGTGTCTCAAAAACAATGTCAAACATCTCACTAATTTCATGTTGCTGTCTTGTCTTTTACTTTTATAATAAAAAATTCATGAATTAATGAAGTTTAAATTACTTAAATATGGTAACTATATATTCTACGTTTTTTTGCTCATCAGCTATCGTTAGTGTTAGTGTATTTTATGTGTGGCCCAAAACAACTCGTCTTCTTCCAATGTGGCTCAGGGAAGCTAAAAGGTTGGACACCCCTGCTGTAGACAATACATAAAACTTGAGTGAAGAAAAGATATGTGCAGTAGTAATATTCACCACTATTTACTATCTTTGAAAAATTCAGTGCACACAAATCCATTATAATCTTATTCATGTTTCACTCTCTTTAAACTGATAATCATGCTTCACTCTCTTTATACATTTATGACCTATCTGATAAAAAAATGTTCACCTTAGTACATTTTTAAAATCTTAAAAATAGATACGAGTGAGAGAAAGCAGGAAAGTGACAACAAAGCACCTGCACTACAAAAACAAGTGCAGAAATATATTTCTAAAATAAAAGTTGATGTCAAATATACTATATTGCAGAGCCAAATAATAAAACTTTAAAACATTTCACAGTTAAAACTACCATATAACCTAAAAATTACCCATAATCTACTGTTATGTCCATCTGTATTAAAAGTTGCAATAATGGTCTCACCTGAAGTGAAACCGGATCAAGCATCATGTCCCATTTATCACAAACAGCATCATCAAGAGCACGTTCAATATCCCGTAACTGCAAACTGTAATCCTCCATAAACTTTCCATATTTTCTAAGTTGTACTTCACCAATAATTTCTAAAAATGGAAAAAAAAAAAAATAAATATATATATATATACACACACACACACACACACACACACACACATGAACACATATACATGGTAGAGGCTCAATTATTCAAATAATTGATCCCTTACATAAATCCTGGAAAGAAAAATATCATTTATAAGCCACTAGTTGAGCAAAAAACTTATTTTTACCACTGCCTCAACTTAAAGTTAAGTCTAACAAAGAATTTTGTGAAAGCTATGTACAGGAATGAAATGGCCTTCAATATTTAAAAATAAAGTTTCCATACACCAGTGATGCTAAAATAAAAGAAGGTGTACTTATCAGTCTGCAGATTTTAGTGTTACTGAAAGGTGAACATTCTGAAAGAGTGCTAAATCCTTGGAACTGGAAACATGGAAAGCTTTCAAGACAGTTTGTACACATTTTTTGCATAACAATAGAGCAGACAACTATAAAACCTTGATTGAAAATTTATTACACGCTACCAAAATATCAGTTGCAATATGTCTCTAAAAATAGACACACTACTTCTATTTCTATTTACACTTTTCTCCAGATAACTTTGGTCATTAGTGATGAATATGGTGAATGTTTCATCAAGATTTTGTTACCATAGAGAATAGTTACCAAGGAAGGTGGAAGCCCCATATACTAGCAGACTATTACTGGACACCGATCCGACAGGCACCTGATCATTACAAAGAAAAAGGCCACACACAAAAAAAAAAAAAAAAAAAAGACTATTTTTAATCAGTTTATTGTAATTAAAAATTATGCTTATGGTAATGCTTATTTCTTTTCAACAAATATAACCTAAATTCCACTCTAAATCTGTGGGTGTGAGGAAATATCTGACTTCAAATTTAGATTCAACTCATAAAAATCAATGAGATATTATATTTCAAGATTGGAAAAATCAAGAGCTTAAAATTTGTTGTCCAGCATTACTGACATTAATCACAATGCTCACCTTTGCATCATCAGCAAACAAACATTTACACTTGAAATACTTACATCAGCGGCGTCCAATCTTTTCCCATACAGGGACCATATTCATAGTTAGATTTGTTTTGTGGGCCGCACCGAGTGATTCGAGAAAAATTAACGTGTTACATTTTCAATGAAATGTACTGCACATCACTTTTGCGCAGCCACCAAGGTCAAGCAGAAGACGCACCACAATTGTGGTCCCAGAACATTTTGATAGCACCTCGTACATACAGACGCTTCTGGTCATGTGCATATTTGATACAAAACATGGATAAAACAAACAGAATTGAAGACACCAACACATGGCTTCATAACTTCAACACTCTCACATATTCGCCAGTCTTTTAAATTTGTTTTTTTCCACTTATTTTAGTGTCGATTGTACACAGTTCTTGAAATAATTAACAAAATTTAAAATGATGTATTAGTTCAATTTCTGCGCAGGCTGTATAAAAATTATTCACGGGCCGTATCTGGCCTGCAGGCTGGACACCACTGATCTACATCAATATCATTAATAAACATTGAAAACAGTAAGTGGTCCAACACTGACCCCTGTGGCACTGTACTCATTACAATAGTCCAGAGCCACTATAGCTGAGTGGTCAAACACAAGGGTACATTTGTAAAAATGTTTGAGTTGACCATGGTTCATGCCCATGTGGCTGCTAAATATGGTGATATTCTTGTATCTCTCTCTCTCTTGTGAACTTCTCTGATCCTATATGCCATCCTGGAATACAACAGAATATTTATTAATTTATTTAAGAACAGTAGTCACTTTTTATAACTATTCTTTATCTCCTACCACTTAACCAATCCGTTATCAATAGTCAAACCAGTGCTGAAATATTCTTGCACCTGGGTGCAAAATAAGTTTCAGCACCCCTTGCCTTTTGAAATTTTTAAACCCACCAATTCAAAACTCTGATGAGATAAATATTTAAATAACTGAATACACATTACACTACAATTATAATTGTTGATAACTATTATTACATAAAAATGTACTTTAACGCGCACGTGCGCGCACACACACACACACACACACACACACACACACACACACACACACACACACACACACACACACACACACACACACACAGGGTGTCCTTGAAATCTACATCTATGGGAGGAATGGTTCATTAAAATACAAGAAGAAAAGTCTACACTCAGTTTGAAGTAAGAGCAACAGATTTTGAGTTATTGTTAAACAGATTAGTAACGTTATTTCCACTTCTAGCATTTTGCATATAATAGTAAATTTATGAAAAGCAATCATTACGAAAAGCTTATTTTAATTAGAAATGTCTTATTTACGTAAAAATGTTTTTATTTTAAATATTATTAAGTATCTGAATAATGTTATTTGTACTGTACATGGTTATCAATAAATCCAGAACAATAAATGTTTGTTGATTAAAGTATAGATATGAATTGAAGAGCACTCAGAAACTCAATAACATTGTACAGCAGGAGTAAATGAATTTTATTAGCACTGCGATCAAACTGAAGCATGATCAAAAGAAATATCACAAAAGATATTTGAAATGAGTACCGTGTGACAGGAGAGAGGCTTCAACACGGCATGAGAGGAATCCCATACATGTGCAAGTAGCACTGTGTTGTTTTTAATGCCAGCAACAGCTTTGTGGATAAGTCATCTCAGATGTTAACCTCTGTGGCATAAACAATTTGTTTCATGTGACCACATACAAAAATCCAATGAGTTAAGGTCAGAGGAGAGAGTGGCGGCCAAGAAATAAGACCTCTGCAACCAATCCAGTGATTCTGGTAACAATCATTTAAGAATGTTCTTACTTGTCACCCAAAATGTGGGGGGCACACCGTTGCACTGAAACCATATACAGTTGGTCGTCGACTTACGACCGACTTCCGTTCTGACTGACAGGTCGTAAGTCGATCTGGTCGTATGTCGGCCATATATTTATTAACAGTATTTTTTAACCTTTCTAATCTTTTTATCATCTTTATGATTTATTTTTATAATCTTTTATTTTTCATTTTAAATACAGTAATGTTTTTATCTTTTACTTAGCGATACTGAATATACCTTCGTTTCTACGCCTAGGCTATCACTCTCTCTATGAGGTTAAATTCAAACGTTCTCTACATTTTAATTAGTTTGTTATTCATACTGTTTATAAAAAAAGAAAACTACAATCTATAATTATATTGTACATAATGTACTGTAAACACAAAAATACAATCTAAAATTAATGTAAAAATTAATACAAATGAAATTTACAAAAACAATTTTCAATCTTTGCTTGTGCTGGGTTGTGCATCGTCAGGGCCAAGTTCTTGGGTTGAGGTAGGAGATGTTTATTTATAGAGATATTATGCAAAGAAAATCTTTTTTTAAAAACGCTTAAACCACCCAGTACTAGCCTGAAAATCTTCTGTGTAATCGTCTCCGGCGCGTGATTTTAAACTGAAACAAACTTCTAGCCTTTGCTTGCACTGTGTGAAGGCTTATGGGTGTATTTTTTTTGTATTAAATCTTCCATCCACATAAACAACAATTTCTCCATTTCATGGATGGGTTCCTGTCGTTGTTTGGTTAAAATTGTAGACTTAATAAGTGCAGAACCTTTCACAGCTTCCCGAATTCTTTCTTTGTCCTTAAGTATCGTCAATACCGTGGAATGTGATAACTTCAAGTCACATGCTATCATATTCACTTTCTTTCCGCCTTCATACTGCTGGATAATTTTCATTTTACACTCTAAATCAATAGTTTTCCTTGACTTTTTAGCTGGCGTATATGTAGATGAAGTCATTTTCCTTTTACTAAACATTTTATGCGTATTTCAGTAGAATTTTAATTAATACACCACACGCAACAGATGCTTGAAAGCGACTGGGTGTGTGTGAGAGAGAGTGACTGGGTGTATGTGCCTGGTGCTGTCTCCAGGACTCCCGTTATCGATGTGCCTCCTCACCTGGGTTGTGGGTGTCACCAGTAGTGATTTCCTGATTTATTATTAATTTATTTATTTATTATTATTTTTTTTGTGGTCGTAAATGCGGTCGGTCGTAAGTCGCATAGGTCGTAAGTCGACGACCAAGTGTATTGGGACGTACACTTACAGAAACCTCTTCCAGAAGTGTTGGCAATATCATCTGCAAAAACTGTAAGCAATGATGAGCATTTAGGTTGGCAGAGAACTCATCATGAATAAAGTTATCTCCTACAAAGCCAACCCACACACTGATGCCAAATCCCACTTGGAAACAGGATTGCCAAATGGTGTGAGGATTTTCCACTGACCATGTGTGGAGATTGTGCATGTTGAGCATCTCATCTCATGTATATGTTGCCTTGTCAGTGCACAGGATACTGACAAGGAAGTCAGGGTCATTGTTGATATGATTAAGTATTGTCCATAAACAAAATTGCTAACACGCTAATGAATTTTCAGCTTGCAATGCCTGAACTCTCTGCATACGGCACATGTTCACACAATGTGCACCAGAAAAAGGTTTTGGGATGACCCGTTCTTGAAGCAACTCCATGTGCTGATGGAGGGATCTAATGTCACGATATCCAACACCTTTTCCTCTGCTTGTGTAGAATATGATCGGGGCCAACATCAGTTGTGATGCCCTTTCACTATACTTCGTTCCCTCAAATTACGGTGGACATTAACTAACACACACACACCAATTGGGATGTTTCCTTGTTGGAAAATGATGATGATGCTGGTATTGGGTAGCTGCAGCTCTAGCACTTTCTTCATATACACCATACACAAAGTGAATGTCTGCATATTCTGCTAACATTAATGCTCTTTTATTTGCCGTACACGTAATGAGGTTACTGTACGACAGCACCAATCCATTCGCTGAAGCCTTACATTTTCATTGTGCATTTTACAAAAAATATGGTCCGATAATTTACATAACATTTTGTGCAACAATCTGATTTGCATACCCCATTTCATGTTTGAAAAATGCTAGATGCGGAAATAACATCACTAATTTGTTTAATGCTCTAACTCAACACCATTGTTCCAACTTCAAACTGAATGTAGGCTTTTCTTCTTATATTTTAATGAATCATTCCCTCAATAAATAATGATGTTGATTTCAAGAACACAATGTGTATATATATAATTTTATGCAAAACATCCAGTCTGCTGACATATAAAATTTAATTTACATTATATGCAAATATCTATACAACATAAAAATAATGAAAAAAAAAAAACAACAACAAATATTTATTAATTACATGAATAATATATTTGGATATAAAAATAAATCAAATGTATACAGTACAATGTTATTTTAACTAAATTTAAAGAAAGCTGAATTTTCTGGCTTTGGCTAATGAAAATTGTATAATAATTCTGTGCACATTAAGGTCAACGCATATTTCTATAGACATTATTCTATATTCTGTATTATGTAGCACAGAGCAGGACAGAAAGCAAAATAAAATGACGAGTTGTAGTTAAACTAGGTTTAATGTTAAATACATATGATAAACAGTATCGTATGTATCTAACATATTCTGTTTTTACTGTTTATCGTATGTATTTAACATTAAACCTAGTTTAACTACAACTCGTCATTTTATTTTACTTTCCGTTCCGCTCTGTGCTCCATAATAGAAAATATAGAATAATGAATCCAGAGCACGTAGGCCTTTTTACCTATGTTCTATAGACATTACTAATAAATTTTCAACCTAAGACATTAGAGATCAAACTAATTTTTTATTAAATTTAATTTATAAAATGAACATTCTCCAGAGGCAGTAGTCAAAGGAACAGTTAAAAGAATTCGTAAATAAATCACAATATTGGAAAATTAAAATTTCATCGCATTTAACTGTTGTCAAGAGACTTTGAGTTAAATAACACAATTGTTGAAGTAACTCATTTTCTTTCTTTTTTCAAATTTTTCCCCCCTAATTTGACAATTTTGAAAGACTGATAGCTTTGCTTTCGTTTAATTGATCCAGTTGATATTAACGTAAAATTACCTAGTATATAAATGACTAATAAAACAGCTTTTACAATTTAAAAATTACAAAATACTTTCTGTTGTAATAAAGTTTAAGTGGCTACCTCAATAAAGAAGCAACAATGTGAACAATCTAATTTTAATAAGCGTATTAAAATAAAACTTTGTTAACAACAACTAGTAATTATTAATGACTTGCTCTCTTTTCACTCGTGTATAAAACCAATTTCACTTATTTGTTAAATTATCAAAAAAAAAAAAAACATTTCTTCCTTCACTCAACTATCTAATAAAATTCATCCCAGAATTTGTTTATTCTAGAAAAATCATCCACAAGTTTCGCTTTAAATGTATTAATAACAACTGTGCACAGCATCAATAAATCAACCCCCAATATACTTAATTACACCAAGAAACCCAACGAAGAAACATCTGCCTGTACATTCAAAAATTACAAAAATATTGATTTTGGTTCTCAACTTAAATAATGCATAATAATAATATGATTGTTGGTGCACACTATAATCATATTATTGCTGCAAACTACAATTCCACAGTAACATGTCACTTAAAATATAAACATATCAAAATAAAATAAATCGTCACTAACCATGCCATGATGGTGGAGTGTCCCTCAGAACTTGGCATCCCTGTGCCATGCACAAGCTGCATCTTCCTTGGCATGGTGTCCACTGTATAAATTTGCCCCTAATACTAGAGTGCTCTAAATTATATTATAGTTAGTGACAAATGGGCCTGGAGTACTGGGTTCCATAGTTTAATAATTTTTTTACTGTCGCCACCGCCTATGGCTAGAGTCACTAAACATAATAAACAACCCTAAGGCATTAAATCGCCAGAAAGGCATGCGTATACATCCCATCCTAGAGACAACCGTTTTATTGATGGATGATCACTGGCGTAAGGCAGCACACGTCCGTGCTACAACAATGACGCATGAGTAACGTGCCACACTTTGCTTGTAATGTATTCAAATTTGTCAGTTGATAAAGGGACACGTGTTCCGAAAGCTACTGAATGTACTTATATTTTATTTTATACTGGGTATACTGTAAATATCTATTTGAAAAAAAATTATTATATATTATAGTTATATATGAGGTGCAGTAATAAAGTTCCCACACTGGTGCTATTGCAGTCCCATTCAATGAGTTCAAAATAAACAGAAGTGGTATTTTGTAGTTGCAAACTTGCTCCAACAGATAGTGGAACAGAGCATGTTCAGTAGAATGAAAGGTTGCAAGTAACAGCCAGTTCAGTTTAGTAGCATTAATATTGTATGTATCACGATATTGCAATGGAGCAATGAATGAATGAATTAATATCAAATTTTGCTTTAAACTGGCAAAATCTGCATAAGAAACATATGAAATGCTAAAAACTGTTTATGGTGATGAAACATTAGGTCATACCAGTGTGACCGAATAATATAAACAGTTCAAAGATAGATGTGAGGATATTTGCAATGACCCAAGAAGTGAGCACAGTATAACATAACATAGTGTTTCTTGTCTAGCGGCACCAGTGGTTTTCCCTACAACCCCCCCAAAGTATGCTTTGTGATAGTACAAACTCTGTAAATGCCAAAGATAGTGAAAAGTATTTGTGTAATGTAGTGTAGGGTTATGTTGGTCTGTTGTTCATCAGGCATTTAGCCACCAGGGCCCCCTAGTGGAACCCTGTGTTTCCATTCGCCATCTCAGGGAGGCAGCCAGGTACCCAAGAAGTGGGCATCCGTCAACCTCTTGAAATGAGGACAGAGCTGCAAAAGTTGAGGAAATAGTGACAAGAGATTGTCATTTGACCCTCAGAATGATGGCCAATGAGTTAGATATGAATCAAGAGATGATTTGCCAAGTTCTGCATGAAGTTTTAGGGAAAACGAAGTTCCATGCAAAATTTGAGCCAAAGCCTAATTAATGAGCAGAAGCAACGAAAAGTGTCATCATACAAAGACTTCATCCTGACTTGTCAATACAATCCTAATTTCCTTGACAGTACTGCACAGGACATGAGTGCTGGAAGTTTCAGTACGATCCAAAAATGAAGCATCAGAGTATGCAGTGAAATTCAAAATCACCAAAGCCCAAAATCTTTTATTTACAGAAGTCCAGGATCAAGGTTCAGGTATACCTGCATGTACACCAGTGCTAAGAGCACAATAAATAAATTTGATGAATTTGAAACGTTGGTCAAGTCATCAAATGCAAACACTGTAGGGGATATTGGAGACATGGTGTCACTCAGATATAAGGGATGCTGAATTTAAATATGGGGAGTATAATATATACAGAAAGGACATTTGTCATTTGAATGAGCAGCCATCCGAGTTGCTACCTGGGCTTTTACCCATATGAGACTAGTTCTCATCTGTGTCATAAGACCTTAGAACCAAAATTCAAATGGCTAAATCAAACATATAACACAGAGACCCCTTGCCAATCCAAATAACATAATGATTATATTATAGAGCTCAAATTACCATTTGGCCCTGCAGCAAGGACGGCCCATCATGCCCCCACCACAAGTTACTGTCCCTATTGCAAGGAGGTAAGTCACTACTACCTAATGAGCACAGCTCGTTGGTAAAAAACCTGATGAACATATTCAGCAAATCTGCTGAACATGTCCCTAGATGTCAACAATTCCACCAACATGGATTCATGGAGAACAAGCATCCCTCACTCCAACCCAGTTCTCAAATCCTCATAACAAGGATATGTAAGCATAATGTGAAGGCCTTCTGTGCTCCCCACAAGAGCACAAATGTGGGGGGCCAATCCCACTCGGAATGGCCTTGATCTCAGGCCACGTCCAGTCAGGATGGCCGCAGATGCCAACCCAAACTGCAACCACAAACTAGGTCCGCCAGATATTTACCCACAAGGATACATAATGCCGCAGTAGCTACAGTTTTACAGGCCCTGGTGATGCCTGAAAGTGCTATATAGAAAGGACATTTGTCATTTGAATTAACCCTTATCTTAGTTGCCTCCTGGGCGTTCGCCCATTCGCGACTGATTCCCAATTGTGAATTGCTTCTTAACCTCTTTCAAAGATTAGTTAATAGTCAAATAAAGCACAAACATCAACTCAAATAACAATAACAGTTTTGAAAGAAACCAAGCATTTGGCCTCGTGGTAGGGATGGAGTCTCCACCCCCACCACGAGGAGGTAGGTTGCCCTATCCAGCAATTTCACCCTTCTTCTAAATACAGTTTTAATGAACTTAATGGAGTGAATATCCTTCGCTCCAGTCTAGCTCAGAGGTCCAGATAATGTGGACATTCCAGCACAATGTGAAGGCCGGTTTCCAGCTCTCCACAACAGCAGAGATCTCAAGCCACGTCCAGAAGAGGACACAGCAGACTGACAAACCAAACTGGAGCCATGGCCATCGCCAGCTCACAGTCTGAATGGAGGGAATGAAAGCAAAGAAGTGCCACCCCTTCTCAGAATTGGTCCATTGATTTTGCCATATGGCCTCCAATTCATCATTGATTCTCCTCTGCTCTGATGTTAAATTCAAGGCATCACCACCAGCCCAACCAGGCACAACTGGATGCCAAAAGCCTGCCAGGGAAAGCCCATCTTGCAAACCTCAGGTAGGCCTTGGCTACTAGCAGATTAGCTGGAATTTTGCTAGCTAATACACAATGTCTCATTAGGCACTGTTCTGCAAGCTCTAGTTATGCCAAGAAGAGCAAACCTCTGTGCAGAGAGAAGGATCAGCCAAACATGAGTGTTCAACTCTTCCTCCCCAAACTGAGCCGTGTAAGTCAGGATCGAGACAAAGATGTTTACATAAAGGAGGTGGAGGTCTTCTCCTTTAATGCCCCGATCCACGCAGGTGATAAGCTAGAGCTTGCATATGTTTGCTTCACCCTCTCCTACAAGTAGTTGGCATGAGCCAAAAACATCAGTCACTCTTCAAGGCACACTCTCAAAGAGAAGAGTCCCCCAACCAGCAAAAGGGGAACGGCATCAAGCTGAGGCATTCCCTCAGCAACACAGCCATAGACTTGTACTCAGAAACTTGTAACATATGTAGAGGCCCATGATAATAACTGAGCCAAACAGGCCTCTGCCCATTCCTCTAGTTCCTTGCTGGAGTTGCCCCTCCCACAAGAAAAAACAGGTCATCTTCATAAGCCAAAATGGTAGAACCTTCGACATTGTGTAGCACTAGAAACTCATCCATACCCAATTCCAAAGCTGAAATTGGTCCTATCTGTCCATTCTGTCCTTACAGAAAGGACATTTGTCAAAACCTCTAACTATGTTGCCACTTGGGTTCCCACCCATATGCAACTGATTCTTTGCTGTAATTGCATCAGTAACCGATCATGATTAGTAATTTATCAACAATACAACAGCTGGTCAACCTATGACTCATTACAAAATATAGAAAAAACAACCTTTAGCCTCACTGTGTGGACGGCATCTCTGCCCCCACCATGAGGAGGTAGGTCGCCCTATCTAGGAGACTCTTGAAATTGTCTGATGGAACATCAGACAAACTAATCAAACACTCAGATTCATTAACTTTAATCATTAGGAGCAAGAATCCATCACTCCACCTGTCCAAGGGCCCATCTCAGGCCCGGCAGAGTAAGGGAGACTCGCTCCTTTTAACATTAAATAATAATAGAAGTTTAAATAATACTAGAATTAATTAAATTAATAATAATAATAATAAAAGAATTCAATTGTAATAGAATAAAATATTAAAAAGCATTAAATAATAACAGAAAGGCCAGACAGAACAGGAAGGGAAGGGGGTTATGCTCTTAGTTAAGAAGCATATAAAATCTAAGGCTGTGCATTCAGTTGACATGGGTCAACTGAATGCACAACATATTCAATGTTGAGTCAGTTTGGCGTGATATATGCACTGGGAAACAAAAATGAGATTATGAATGTATTATAGGTTGAATAGCTGTGGCTAGTTCAACAAACAACTGTACAGAGAAATAGAGTGGTCAAGTAAATTAGAATGTCCTGTAATGGGGGATCTTAACTTTAACTTTATTACTCTTCTCCCATATACATTTTTAAGTCTTCTCCTCTCTCTCTCTTGTGTATATATATATATATAACACACACATATATATTACACACACACACATATATATAAATGCATATTAAATGTAACCTCTTAAAGGAAATGTTTAGAAAGTTACATATGAAGAGGTATTCCGTTGATGAAATGGTTTCAATGAAAAAAAGGTTAATAAATCAGGTATGACAGATGCACCTAAGAGCACAAAGCAGCATTAAAGGATGGATGCAAGAGTATATATAAGTTTGTATTTATATATTGAATAAAGTATGCATAAATGGATGTGAAAGTTACACTTATGCCAGTAACTAGAAGGGTGTGGAAAGTAGAAAAATAAGTGTAGTGGATTTGTGAAAGGTGAAAGAATGTTAATATCCTAAAAGTTAAGATGAATTAATAGAATAATGGGCTGAATTACCAAGCCAATAGAAAGTGGGAGAACTGTAAAGTACAATTAGTACATCAAAATACTAATAAAATAAAAATAAAAAATGCAAATAAATTGAAAATGAAAATAAAATGATAGTGTTATAGCTGTCATCAGATATGGGCCGAAACATATTTAGAAAATGGTCAAATATAGGTAAGGCAAATATGCTTGATCTGATGTCAGCTGAAATAAATAAATATTGATACATGATCAGGCATTTCATCAGGGGGACTACACCTCATCATGTATCAGGAACTGCATTTCTATACTTGTCCATAGTAGTAAAAGAAAAGTGATAGGCCAAAAAAGCAACAAAAATGAAATTAGCACATTCTTATACATACTGTATTAGAATGTATTACACAACTTGTCCATACTGTATTAGAATGTGCTAATTTCATTTTCGTTGCTTTTTTGGCCTATCACTTTTCTTCTACTACTATGGACAAGTATAGAAATGCATTCCTGATGCATGGTCAGGTGTAGTCCCCTGATGAAATACCTGATCGTGTATCAATATTTATTTATTTCAAATGACATCGAATCAAGCATATTTGCCTTACCTATATTCGACCATTTTCTAAATATGTTCGCTTCCCATATCTGATGACAGCTATAACACTATCATTTTATTTTCATTTTCAATTTATTTGCATTTTTTATTTTTATTTTATTAGTGTTTTCATGTACTGATTTTACTTTACGGTTCTCCCACTTTCTATTGGCTTGGTAATTCAGCCCATAATTCTATTAATTCATCTTAACCTTTAGGATATTAACATTCTTTCACAAATCTACTACACTTCTTTTTCTACTTTCCACACCCTTTTAGTTACTGGCACTTTGTGTAACTTTCACATCCATATAATCATACTTTATTCAATACACACACACACACACACACCCACATATATATATATATATATATATTAATAGTTATATTATCACTAATATAACTATTAATATATACAAAAGCTTTGCTTAGGTTAAGTATACACTACCTATGATTGCTTTTTCTATTATATTTCCTTTCTTTTTTCTTTTTTCTTAACTGCATTGATTGATCTTTCTTATTGGATTGATTTACTTTTTCTATTGATATTCTATATATATATATATATATATATAGGGTGATTCACTACCAGTGCGACAAACTTTCAGGAGTTGTAGGGGGCACAAAGACAAATCGGAATCACATAGCATTGCAGGGTCTGAAATAGCTTCGTCGTGCGGTAGAGGACGTTGAACGGGAGGTCACGTGAACAGCGATCCCGCTGGAAGTCAGCATTTGCGAACCGATTCTGTTGAAGAAACCAAGTAACAAAAATCCTCCGGAATGGATAATCCACAGGCTCCAATGATTGGACGCATTGCAGATGGTATGAACTCATTTGGCTTGTTGACAGTATCTTCCATACAGTGGATTGGGAAATACCCAATCGTTGGCCTATCGCTCAAGTACTCATACTCAGATTGCCTTCTGCAAGACGTAGGACATTCTCCTCATTGCCTGGCGTCCTCGTCATTCGCTCTCGATTCATGGTACCTCTCATGAAACAACCAGTCTCGCGTAACCTTCTGTGCACACGTGCGAAAATCGTATGATGAGGAGCATGCCTGTGCGGGAAATGTTCCTGGTACAAGCGCAGAGCGGTGCGCCTGTTACAGTAAACAGCTCCATACGCGAGGTGCATATCGGCCAGTTCAATGTTTGAATACTCGTCCATCCTACTGCCTCGGGAATCGGTTTGCAAATGCTGACTTCCAGCAGGATCGCTGTTCACGCGACCTCCAGTTCAATGTTCTCTACCGCATGACGAAGGCATTTCGGACCCTGCAATGCTATGTGATTCCGATTCGTCTTTGTGCCCCCTACACCTCCTACAAGTTTGTCGCACTGGTAGTGAATCACCCTGTATATATATAATTATTATTAAATATTGGTGTATGTATCTACATACACCATAGATAGCTCTTAAAGGAAAACTACAATTGTAGTGTAAAGGCATTGTTTTAATTGTATCTCATATTGTGATCATCCTTCACAACGAGTTACCATGTATTGCACTACCTCGGCAGGACACAGCTCAAAGACATCATGACAGATGTACTAAGAAAATAACAGAATGGTACCCAAGAGGAGCTAGCAGAAAACCTAGAAGACGACGATGGAGACGAACAGATGAAATTCACAAGTTCGTGGGCAGTAAATGAATGGCCATTGCACAAAACAAAAGGAACTGGAAAGTTGCTGGAGAGGTCTTCATCTTGCAGTGGATTGAAAATGGCTGATGATGATGATGCACTACCTTGAATAATAGAAGATTTGTTACTTATTCTCGGCACCACCACCACCCAGACAGTATTGTTTCAAGGCTTGTTGGCCTTTCATGGGTGGGTGGGCAGGTCTTCTCTATTAGTGAAGCGTTACTTATTCGAGGTAGTGCAATACAAAAAAAATACAAATCTCTTTATTAAACCAGCCACAGACAGAATAAACACAAATAGATGCAACAAAAACTGTTATATAAGATGATGTCGTGTTGTCTCATTAAGTATAAAGACTACAGGCTGTTCAACTGCAGTTCGACTCCATGCTTCGCCCTTAACATACCCATGGAAAGTGGGCTCCCAACAGTAATTGAAAATGATGAGATTGAAAATTACCCAATCCGTCATCTCTTTCCCCAAATTTTACGATCTCCATAAAATTCGGAGAAAGAGATCACGGTCTCAACATATCGAAAACCAGCGACACATCACAGACGGACCAGAACAGGTACATCCCTTATTACGGTAAAGAGAACAGCTTTATTCCAACTCCTATTCCAAAATGTGCGATCCGTGAGGAATAAACTGAATGAAGTCGAGGAGTTCTTGCTGTCCAGTTAAATGGACGTAATTGCTTCACAGAAACCTGGCTTTACCCTAATGAAGAAACACTCTCCTCTACTCGGCCTGCAAGGTATCAGATGGTGTGCACATCTAGAGAAAACCGGAGGGGAGGAGGAGTTGCAATTTTTTTCAATGAGCAGGTATTTTCTATCCTCTACTCAGTATCGAGCCAGTCTGACTCTTTCAAGGCAGTTCTAGTTACACTAAAACCTAAAAACAACAGCCGAAACAATTCTCTCAACATTGTCGCAGTGTATATCTCACCGGTTCCAGATGCACAAGTAGTTGAACTCCTTAATTGGCTGCTTAACCATCTCCATTCATCACTAAAACATGTCGTGTGTGGGGATTTCAATCTCCCGAATACTCAGGGAAACCTCAAAAGGAGACTGAGTCAGCGGCTAGGTATATTAGGTCTTAAACTGGTCAACACACAACCCACAAGAGGCGAAAACACATTAGACCTCGCGTTCGTGTCAGCAAATTGTGTGGCTAATCAAAGCCCTATCAGCAACATACAGTCTGATCATAAGCTCATCATTCTCTCTGTGTAAATAGAAATGTCCATCACTTCTGGTGGAAGGAAAGTCACAACCAAAACAATTATAGCACCTAAATACCTCAATCCTGAAAAGTGCGTTTATGTGGCACAAGCAATCCCATGGGATATCCTTGAGAATTGTGACCACGAACTCGGGATTGACCTTATGACAAGATAGATAGCCACTGTTTCTCTCTATGCTGCAACAAAGAAACTAACCATCACAGGGTATTGAAAGGCCTGGTGGAATCCAAAAAGTCTCTTAAACAGAATTTGCACGAAAGTGGAAAAACTCCAGCTCACCCTCGGTCAAAACGGCCTTCCCCCGAGCTAGGGCACTTTTTATTAGGAACAAGGAGGCGATAAAACTTCACCTAGAAGCTACCATAAATAAGGGGAACCCCTTCCACAGAAGCCAATCAGAGGACGCTGTTGACTCACTCAATCTGAGCAGTTGGCTCAACCACATAACTAGGTTCACCGCTCAGCCAGAATCCACTACACCAATGGAATTCCCAACCAATCCGATTTCAAAAGACCCCTTAAATTCAGTTCACCTCACCAAACACCAGCTGATCGATGCAATAAATAGCTTAGCAACCACAGCCGCATCCGGTGTCGACGGAATTCCTCAGTTTATGCTGAAATGCCTTGGTACATTTGTTGTTGATCCTATCCTGTTGTTATTTAACAAGATCCTTAATCAAAAATTCTTCCCTCCTATGTGGCATGTCTATCTAGTCTATCTGCTTCTCAGCCCAGTCACTTCCGTCCAATTTCTTCTGCATAGCCTATTAAAGCTCTTTTAGAAATCTCTTCTCAGAACATTAACCACTCAAATTATGCCACAACAGCTTCCGCAGATCCACTATGCTACCCAATAAAGATCCACTGCTACAAATCTAGTCAACACCACTACTAAGATCCTCGAGGCATTTGAGCACCGTTCGGAAATCACCGTTACATATAGGGCGGAAACACACTATTATCACTTCACGAGACTTCACTCACATACATACCTAACGTCAAATGTGGGGGAGCTATATTTACCAATAGTTTATTGCTCGGAGATGCTGTGTTCTAATTGACTGTATTCACAAGATAACACGTCGGGCTTCAAAGCCGAATAACACTGTCAGGAAGTCAGATTTTTCTGTTCGCAAAAGAAATTTCATTAGGCATGACCGCGTGACAAGAGGAAAATGGAGGAAATGCTAATAGAAAATTAAATTAGAAGTAAATAATCTGTTTTCAACATACAAGTAAGAATATCCAAAAATAAATAACAATAACATCAAGGACGTCGCTCCTGTGCCTATTCCGAAGTACCCTCCACTTCGACCAGCTACTCGGCATACTCACTGCAAATGTCCAGTCACAGGGACACTCAAAAATGGCCAAAGGAGGAAAATAGACCAACAGAATTACAAACTGAGAGGACGAACAAGTCAATCATTTCAATTTGCACAACTCATAACAATTTCTTACAAGTTCAATTTTTAGGGTTGAGAAGTAATTTAATTTTTTGTTATTATTAAATTTCATTAAAAAGTTTTGTTTCATATTTTGACAGAATAAGTTCTTATTCAAAATTAAACTTGCAGTATTTCAACTTTCCTTTAACATATAACTAATTTTTCTTTAGCACTGATTGAATTTCGAAATTGCGTATTTTGCCCTAATGTCATCCTTAATTAGAATATACAGTATAGGAAATTAAATTCTTCTTTATTCATCCATAAGTATATCCTAAAACGATTTTCATCTTCTTCAAGTCCTACAGTAAATGATGGAATCTGCCTTTTTCTGTTCTCTTCCAGTTGATGTCGTGTATCCATTGCGTACTCTTTTGTTTTCTTGGCTATAAGAGAAGCACATACATTTTCTAAATCTTCTTCAAAATCTGAAGAGGAGGATGAACTGTGGCAATTCATTTTGCTTCAGCTTTACTCAAAGAGAATAACACATATACAACGTTACAGGTTGCCAGATGTACCGCTTTTGGAAGTATAATAAAATTTCCAAGATACCCCTTTTTTAACATTTGAAATGGGGAATTTGAAAAAAGCAGAAATCATAAAATAACATGTTGAGATGATCATTTAGGAAGAAAGAATTAACTGACGATAAAGTTGTTGTTGAAATGCACCCTTAAAGACTCAAATACAACACTCTATCCTATTTACAAAGAGGATTGTAGAATATTTATATTATGCTTACTTTGTAACCTTTTACATTCTACTTGACTTCTTTTTTATTTCGTTGTAATGGTTTAAGGCTCAGGCAACAAACTTTTTTTATTTAAAATTCCCAATATCAATATCGATCTGACGTATGAAGAATATGTTCTGTTGAAATCATTCCATAAAAATATTGAGACAAAAGACCTCAAAAATACCACAGATATTTGGATAAAAATTTTAAATGCATACGAAGTACGTAATACAGAAAAATATATATATATATATTAATTTTGTGTTTGCTTTTCCTCACTCAAATGCAATGCATGAGCAAGTACTTAGCTCAATGTTTAACGCGTGGAAAAAGGATAGAAATAAGAATGTTGAAGGAGAACTGTTGCAGAAAACCAATCCCAAAATGTCATGCGAAGAATAATATGTATTGTAAACAATTATGTAAAACATTTGATGTTAATATTTATAAAAGTTTCCTTTAGTGTTTATAACTTTTGCAATAAAATTTTCTGAATTAAACGAATTAAAGCATGGGCTATAATTTGGTTAATTTTATTAAAATTTGACTAATTTTGAATTCCACGAACTTTCAAAAATCAACAAAATATAGAAATAAAATGGTTGTTATTAAAATTGTTCGATTTTCTTAAGATATAATGCGAGTACCCCTAAACGAGGAATGAACACCCCAAACATAAGCATGAGTACCTCGAGATCAGATTTTTAATCTGGCCACCCTACGTTACAGTTTCTTCTCCGACCGACTTCACAGTTTACACTAAACAGGGACCACAGAGTACTACTCTGTGACAGGGACATGACGAGATTCATGTGACGTGATAATAGTGTATTTCTGCCCATATCAACGTCCAGGCAGCATTTGATTCCCTATCCATTCACGCGTTGGCAAGGCTACTATGTGAGTATTGCCTCATTGGTGGAGACGTGCTCTGGTTTATTCAGACAATGCTTGAGAACAGGACCATTATTGTTCGCGATGGCAATCTGGCACCAGGACTATTACAGCTGGAGTCCCACAAGGCCTGGATCCTGTCTGGAATCTTGTTCTCAGCTGTTCTCGTGCCATTTGTGACGGGCCGAACTGATAACACCACCTTTGCTGATGACATAAAACTGTTTACCCCCATCAGCCCTCGAGACTCTGCTGAATACATCAATGCCTTAATCCTTCAAAAAATCCGGAACCTTAAGGCCTTCCTCTCCTGTTTCGGACTTTACATAAATCCTGAGAAGTCAAAACAGTTGACTTTCTCTCTCAAACAGAACCCAACAATAGTGTAACCCATTTTAGGAGGATCCACAATTTCTGCTGTCCAACAACATACAGATCTGGGTGTTATTTTTGATCAAAAGCTCTCCTTTCTACCGCACATAAACCACCTGCAAATAAAGTTCTGTCGACTCCGGTGGATGATTAAACAACTTATGCACGTCCATGATCAGGCTGTTGGGTGCAGATATATTAAGATGTGTTTATCCGGTCATACGCTATGGCACCAAAGTCTGGACTTCAACTGCTATGACCCATCTATGATCCATAGATGGATTTTCACAGGGGAATTCTGGCTATTGAAGTGGACCATATGGAAATTTCGGCTTCCCCCTGCACCAAGGATCACCCAGATGGCAGCAGCTCTCAACATGAGACGTCTTCCTGCCATCATTCACAAGAGAAGACTCGCCTTTGCCATCAAAATGATGGTCGGCATTATTTCGGTACCAGATTTCTGGGCCTGCGGATGGAGGATTCCGGTTCCAAGCCTTAGGGCCAATCCTTCAGGCCATTCCAAACCAGTTAAAATTATCTGATCGGTTCTTACCGGGTGCAAATGCTGCAGGACATACAATCCTTGGACGGTGACCTCTACAAGTTTGCAGTAGATAAGAAATATAGGCAGAACGTACTCGGTTGACTTCCTTCCCAGGAACACATCACAGGACATTAGAACCTGCTTCTGAGGACCTGTCCATCACTGCCATGGATCCATCACTCCAGTGTTCAAACTTCCCTAGAGTCATAATGCTGTTTTCGTTTTTTGTCATTT